>NW_008238988.1:2928064-2932287 GCF_000691975.1 Corvus brachyrhynchos
CCCGTCACCGCCTTCGTGCCCTGGGACGGCCACCGCAGCGGCAATCCCGTGCGCTTCCACAGCGTGCCTGCCTTCGCTGCTGCCACCGGTGGGAACCACTGGGTTTTTGGGAGGGTTGGTGGTGGCCGTGCAGGTGTTGGAGGTTGGTGGCCTGGCTGAAGGGCATCTGGCAAACGTCTCCCTAATTCCACTGAGGAATTCATCAGAGGTCATCAGGGATGCTGTAAGGTGTCACACACTGCTTTCTGGCATAGGAGTACTCAAATTGTCGTCCCTGTCCACTGCCCTCACATGCAGCTGGGTTCCTTAACTGTATGCAAGTCCATGGCTCAGCAAGTTTTTCCCCTCCTCACCTTCTTTGTTTTCTCCGCTCAGATTTGGCCATTGACGTCCCTGGCCATGGGAAGGTGGTGGTTGACATCGGCTACGGTGGCACTTTCTATGCCTTCCTCAGCGCCGAGCAGCTGGGCCTGGACGTGTGCTCTTCAAAGACCAGAGACCTTGTCAGTGCTGCAAGTGCAGTGACAGAAGCGGTGAAGAAACAGGTATGGATGAGCACTGTGGTATCCCAGCATGTTCTCTTTGGGGCGACTGCACCAGACAGAGGCTCAGGATGGTGGGAAAGTCCCATTCTTCCAGCCCCATGTTGAATTTCAGAATCCTTACAAGGAGCCTTCCTGCTTCTGTCTCTGTTACCTGCAAAGCAGTGGTGGAAACGCAGCAATGTGGCCTTGTCCCCTTCCTCTGGTCTCTCACAGAAGCTGCACTGCACTTGCTGCTGTTGTGTGCATTTGTGACCCTCTCTGTGCTGTTCCCAGTTCAAGCTTCATCACCCTGAGAGTGAAGACCTGGCTTTCCTCTACGGCACCATACTGACAGATGGGAAAGACACCTTTAGCGAGGAGCCCACCACCAACATCTGTGTGTTTGCAGATGAACAGGTACAGAAAGGGGCTCTTCTCAGGCACATGAGGTGCCACCCTTGTCCCTTTGGCCCTTCTTACATCCACTGCAGAGAGGAGAGACCGTTCTGATTCTTGGTTTGGGCAGTGATTGCTTGTGCTGCTGTCGTATCTCTGGAGTGTCGATGCACACATTCTGGTTTTGCTCCTAATGGCAGAAGTACTTCTGCACACCTTAGATGGTGGCATTTTAAAAAGGTTCATACCCATAAGCTGTTGATAGGAGTTTTCCAGGAGTTCAGGGGCTGAGACAGGATCCCAACATAGTGCATGTCCCTAAAGTCCTAATCTAGGGAACATCTGCTGGGGATGACGAGAACAAGAGAGAAATGGGGTGTTAAAATTCTGTTCTTGTCTGCAGTGCATAATGTATCAAATAAATGGCAGGGGAAGTTTTGGTTGGACTTCCCAGCAATGAGGAGTGTGGAGCACTGGGACAGGTCACCTCAGAAGCTGGCCAACACTGTGTTTTTGGAGATTCTAAAAACCAGGCTGGCTGGAAGTCCCCTCAGCGTAAGGAGAACCAATCTTGCCTGGATGTGTGAGAATGGGGCAGGTGGCTTCAGCCCCTCTCAGTCCTTTTGCTATGATGCTGCGAAGATTTCAAGTGCTCCTAAATAGCCTCAGTGTTTATTCAGTCATCCATCCCTAACTGTGCCAAAGCCAATCACAGTGCAGAAGTACCCCAAACCTGTTTCTTTTTTCCTTCTCATTTGTGATGTATCTGGATTCTCTACAAAACCCTGGGTTAGAGGGGTTTCCCCCAAGTGCAGCGTAAAGGTGGCAGAGAGAACTGAGGGGAGCAATCTCATTTTATACTAAACCCCAAAACACCAGAGCTGATTCATCTCTTCTGCTGTAGGTTGACCGAAGTCCAACAGGTTCGGGGGTGACAGCTCGCATTGCCTTGCAATACCATAAGGGACTCATCCAGCTGGACCAGACCAGAACCTTCCGGAGCAGCACCACAGGCTCCTTGTTCACCGGGAAGGCAGTGAAGGCAAGTGGCTTGTGCTGGACTTTCCCCCTGTCTCAAGGGCTGCTGGAAATGTGCTCAGTGGAGCAGCAGAAAAACCTTTCTGTGCCTGGGGAAGGGTGTAGGGAAGGAGGGAGATGCCTGCAGGTCTTGCTTTTCCATGAGCCTCATACTTCAAGGATTTTAACTAAGTGTAAGACCTTGTTGTGTTGCATGGCTGCTTTGGGATGTACCAGGGTAGGGCAGAGCACTCGGTGAGAGGTGTCTGTGTAAGGGCCAGGTAGTACTAGAATTCCATGGGGTTGGGAGAGTGGAGAACCTTCTGTTACCTCTATCCTGACCCTAACCCCTCTGCAGGAAGCCAAGTTTGGGAACTACAATGCCGTCATCGTGGAAGTCTCGGGAGAAGCCTTTTACACTGGTACAGCCACCTTCACTGTCGAAGAGGAGGACCCACTGAAACACGGCTTCTTCTTCAAGTGACCCGAGCCACAGGTGGTGGCAAAGTCTCACTGATGGTGCTGCACTTCTCCTGCCCATGAATTTCTGTTCTGCTTCTCCACATGGCTGTTGTGACAGGAACAGCCTTGGGTGGTGTGACAGCATTTGTCACATTTCAAGATAACAGGCTTGTTGCCCTGTTGTGATTAGCATATTGGGGGCACTGTGATTAGCATATACAAGCTGCTCTGAGAAGCCATGGTGTTTTTCTTCTTTTTTTTTCTTTCTTTACAATAGTTCTCAGAAAACGGAGCTGATCTTGGAGAACTGCCTTCAAATTTACGTGCCTTCTGTATGTCTGCAAATTATGAATTTCAAAGCCAGATTTGTATTAAATGCCAGCTGAAAACACCGCTGTTTTCCTTGTTTTCACTCCCAGAGCTCATTTCCAGGATTCTGCTGGTGTATCACGACTGTTGGTTTGAATTGCTAGCTCTTGTTGTCTCCTGCTCAGCCAGCTGTGCTGCTCTGTCTCATGCCCCAGCTTCCCTGCTCTGCCTGTCCAGACAACCCCTTACTCACTCATTTCACCCCACCAGAGCTCTCCTGCATCCCAGGGCTGGATGCAGGTATTTGATCAGAACTTCGTCCTGTCCCTGCTGAGTGTCCATGCTGTGCTGCTTCCCTAAGCCTTCCTCTCTTGCTTATCTTGCACCACTGGCTGGAAATACCCCGTGGTTAACTTTCAACAGGAGCAGCTGTGTTTGAAGGTCTGAGCCATTACGACCTTTGACTGCTAATTATTTACTGATTTTTGTCTCAGTCCAGAGGCAGCTTGTGCAGCAGAGTGCAGTCAGTGCTTGCTTTGCCAGAGTCCCTCCAGGGGAATACCAGGCATTTGGAGTGGCAGGAGCAGAGCTTCAGACCTCTGGTGGCCTGTCACTTCCACTGTGTCTCTGGACAAAATGGTACTTGTTAATTGAAGACACTCACAGGAGGGACTAGCGCTTGTTAAAATGAGACATGAAAATGAGAATTATCATCTCCTGGTAGCTCACGCAGCAGAAGGGAGAAAGTCATACTGGTGGACTTAGATAAGGTTGGCATAGAAAAGCCTGGGAAGAATTTCTTCCGTCAGCTTGAAAATAACTTTGTAGCAGGAGGCAGCAAAAATCCCCTGATTTATACGACTGTGCTGCCAACAGAGGTTTTTTAGGACAGCATCTAAGGCTCTTGCTCCCAGCTTTCCTGCAACTCCCTTGTAAGTACCATACAGCCTCTGGTCTGGGGGAACAAGAAGTGACACCCTCCATGCTTGCAGGAGCACACTCTTCCATGTGTTTTCATCTTCTGGGCATCTCCCTTCTGATCAGCCCCCCAGCCTGGCTCCTGGGGAGGAGCTGGGACAGCAAGTCACAAAGCACAGGATGTTTGGAGGTTCTTCAGTCATTAATTGGGGTGCAGCCTTCATTAGCTATTCTCTACCCCCATCCCTAAGAAACTTTTCAGGTAGAGGCAGCAGGCAGCTATAGTATGGATGAGAGTGGGGAGAAAGGGTCCTGCTGCCCATTTGGGGGTCCCTGGCCTGATCCCTCAACTCTGGTGATCCCTCAAGCCCCAGCCTGGTGAGCTGGGGCGGGTGGTCTCAACTTCCACCAAATTGTCTGGGGGTTGCTGGTCCTTCGTGACTGTGCGGGGAGAAGAGCTGACAGGGGCTGCGAGGGGAGCGCGTCCGTGGGGACCCATCGCCGACTCTGGGGTGCAGATGACGCCGGTGTGGAGTGTGGTCTCCCGGCCCCACTGCTCGGCTGTGGGGGCTCCGCTCCGCCGCCCCCGGGTCCAGC
>NW_008238988.1:2933231-2939367 GCF_000691975.1 Corvus brachyrhynchos
CCTGGGCCAACGGCGCCATCAACCCCCTCATCTACGCCGCCCGCAACCCCAACATCTCGGTGCTGCTGCGGCGCAGCCGCGAGGGTGGCTACAAGACTAGGAACAACATGGTCGCCTACCTGTCGGTGCCGGGCCGCCAGCCAGAGCCCCGGAGCCGGGCTGAGCGTGTCCGGGAACGCTACATCAATCGGCACAGCGGCCCCCCGGGCAGCGCCCTGTCCTCCTCCAGCCCGGCCAGCGGGGGAGAGGTGGCCATGTGGGCCTGCAAGACTCCCGCTGTGCTCTTCTGCCGGGATGGGCAGCCGGACACGATCTCTGAGGCCACCTTGAAGGCCAAAGCAGGCACCGTCGACACCAGCCTCTGAAGGGATGGGGGCCGTGGAGGCGTTTGGCTGTGGGGCTGTCTCCCTGAAGAAAGTCCTGGTGCTCGGAGCCCTTTGCAGCCAGACTACCAGGAAACTGGAGAGATGGGACTGTGTTTCTTGTCCACTGTGTGAGCTCTGGTTTGCTGACCCAATCTGCGACCAGCAAGAGATCCACAGGGAAGGGAAATTCCCCTTCCTTTTCTGCAGGCCTGATGCACCAGTGACAGCCACTAAGCCCAGCCAATGCAAGAGCTCAACTGCAAGAACAGGACAGTGTTTGCTCCAGTCCTGCAGAAAGTGCCGCAGTGAAGCTCAGAGGCCGACACACCAAAGCAGCCCAAAATGACTGACTGACTCTGTGAGCTGTTTGTTAAGTGCCAAAAAAGCAATTGAAAGCTGAGCAGTGGCAGCTGGAAGCCACTCTGAAAACACCACACTGTGAAAACCGCATCATGGCAGGAAAATGTTGCTTTTACCCGTTATATGTGGAAGTGCCAACAGTCATAAAGTCACAGGCTCCAGGACAGGCTGAAAAAGTGATCTATTTATATTATTTTTTTGATTTAAACCTCTGAAGCATAACAAAAAAGTAATTGTGAAAGGGAAGATGTATGATACTGGGAGGGAAGGAAAGGAAGGTGATACCTCAGTTGTCAGAATTTCAGCAGCCTTTTCTCTTTTTTTGCAGGTACAGTCAACTTAAAATACTATGAATACGAGAAACATGAGTTCCTCAGACAGACTGAGGTAAAGGGTGTGGGCGTAAACTGTGCTGTGCACAAGATGTGTGTTTTCTTTTTGAGCTCATCTGAAGTGTCTCACATCTCCAAGGGTTTTACCATAATTAGAGGAGCTGTGTGAGAGAAGTGTCTGAAAGGAGAGGTAAAGCAATACCATGTGCTCCCTGGGCGCTCTGCAGTATGTGAAAATGTGTATATGCACAAAACAAATATTGTTGTATTGATGGCAACAATCCATCCATGGAGTACAATATTTAAAAAACAGCTCTGTTTGCTGTTAAAAAAAAAAAGGAAAAAAACACCATGCAAGTGTGATTGCGCAGCATAAATTCGTGTGAATTTATCAGTGCAATCTTTTTGTTCAAGGGCCCAAAGCCTTAAATTAGTATTTTGAATCAGAAATTAAGATTTGGCCTTCATTTGTCTTTGCCAGAGTTAAGTGTGAGACAGCATTTTTCCTTGTACAGGCTTTAAAAATACGTTTCAGTTTTACCAGATTTTTCAGCTGTTTGTGATGCAAATGAACATAGTATCATTATTTTGTAAGTGAGACAAGAAATAAATTGTCTTTTATGCAGGAGATGAAAGTGTCTCAGCCTGGCATCATTTTCAGGCCAGCCTTGGGAAGGGAACTCCTGTAAAAAACTGCCAGATGAATGATAGTAGGGAGATATAATTGTGAAATTTTAATGCAGCTGGTTTCCATGCTGTAAGCACTACCGTAACCTTCTTATCTTATGCTCCTGAAGCCCATGAGGAAAAGATTTGACCCTTGACTACTCAGCACCGCTAATTTACCCTGCAGCTACTGGATTTTGCAAGTTGAGCAGTGTTTTCTTGCTGTTTCAGAAAGAAGCTGTGCAGAAAGCCCACAGCTTTTCACAGGAGCTGTTTGACAGCGAGTGAACAGTGGTGGCTTGTTGGAAGGGCAGGACAGGAATTTCTGGCACACTTGCCCTTCCATAGCAGTGTGTGGCTAATGGAAAGGGGTGGTTGTGAATGATAAGATTGGATTTAACTCTTACCTGGTTAGCTGCAGGTGGTAACAAGGAGATTGGTGGAGGATAATTGACCATGCAGAGCATATGGCTGAAAGCCCCTGAAAAGGGTGGTCCTGCTCCCCTCAGTGCTTGGCTCTGGCCTCCTTCCCTGTCCTATCTGTCCCCACCACCTCAGCTGACTCAGGCACTAAACAACCACTGATTCCCTCTTTTTCATGCTGGTTTCCTTTTCTACTTACTTCATATTCTGACCACTGTACCACAGGCCAGGGAAGCATCCCTGTGGCAGTCACTTATGGCAAGGGAAGGATTGGGGGTGTCAGAACTGAGGGAGCTGCACTAGGAGTGGAAGTAACACAGCTTTCTAGGAAAGTGGTAGTGAAGCTGCCACTGTGTTATTGAAATCTATAGCACAGATTTCAACATATTTTTAACAAGCTCAGGCTGGTGCATGTTAGTCTTGCCTGTGAGGAGTTGAATGGGGGCAGCTGGCTGTGGTCTTGGAGGCATCACAAATTGGCACATTCCTGTGAAACGCTAACTTGGGCTGTAGCAAGGGGAGATTCTTGACCTGATCCTTTTTGACATGGACCTGCTGCAGCTCCAGTAGAGAGCCAGCTTGTGTTTTAAAGCTGTGCCTGGCCTGTGCTCCTCATAATCATAGAATCATATAATCATAAAATCATTTCAGTGGAAAAAGGCTTCTTAGGTCATCAAGCCCCAGCACTGCCAAGTCTACCACTAACCCATGTCCCTAAGTGCCACATCTACATGTCTTTTAAATGCCTTCAGGGATTGTGACTTTACCACTTCCCTGGGAAGCCTGTTCCAGCGTTTGGCAACATTTTCTCTGAAGAAATTTTCCCTAATATCCAATTCAAACCTCTTCTGGTGCGACTTGAGGCATTTTCATCTGGTCCTGTTATTTGTTACCTGTGAGAAGAGACCAACCCCACCTGGCTACAACTTCCCTTCAGGTAGTTGTAGAGAGGTCCCCTCTAAACCTCCTTTTCTCCTGGCTAAACACTCCCTCAGCCACTCCTCATATCACAGCACTGTTGAACAAGTCAGGTACACAGGTCTCTACAGCCACATTTTTTCATATATGTTTTAAAAAATACAACCAAATGGTCTTAAATAAACCACAAACAGCAGCGAGAGACACACACAAACCACAGCAAAGGCTGCAGGCTGCCTGCCAAAACAGTACTTGAGATGTTGCTGAGTCCCAGCTCTGCTGAAGGTTGCTGCCTCTCACCCAGCACCACAGAGTGGGTGAGAAGGTCTGTCCCTGCACCTCACAATAGCTCCATGTATTCATCTGGGAGAAAGAAATCAGTGGACTTCTGTTTTGCTCTAGCTCTGAAAACTCTGCCCATGGCTGCAGCTGCTTGTTCTTGGGTAAGAAATCTTTGCAGCAGGTGGCTCCTGGCCAAGCCACTGTGGGACATCACCACCACATCTCCCACACGCCTATGCTGCTGTTACCCCAGTTAGAGATCCCCTTTCTCTTGGCTGAAGAACTCCAAAGGCAGCAAGACACTGATGTTTTAGACACTACAAAACTAGCTGTGAGGCTCCAACCCTCCAGCCTCTCTCTTTTTTCCTCCCTTGAGATGAGCCTGGACAAAGAAATCTGCACAAATCTTATTTGCACAAGGATATTGGGACACATTTTAGCACACCAAAAATCACATGGATTATTCTGTGCAGGATATTCAGCATAAGAGAAAGAGGAGTTCAAGTGATTTGAAGGCCAGTTCAGCTCTGGATACCAGAGACAACTTCAGTGAAAGGCAAATTAAAAATGAGTCCTTGGGCTCTTTAGTCTCTTGTTGACTTCCCAGCATACCTCAGTTTAAGAGTACCTTATTACTTGGCAATGATACACATGCCACTGACTGAACTAATGCATTATATCTTAGAAGGAAAACGTTAAGTCCTGATGAATGACAAGCATTTTAGAACGTACTGCTCCAACTGCATGCAGTGGTAGTCAGATTCATTCAAGTAGTTATTTTCCACTCCCTTCCTAATCTCTGGATGAAGCCTCTGTTCAAAGCAAATGCTGTGTGCATAACTTACAAACTGTGAACAATTAGCAGTCCAATTAGCAGTATTTATAAGTGGCAGCCTGATGGGCTGTAAAAGCTGCCATAAATCGCCAGAGCTGGGATAGATCAGGAGTACAAATCCCCATTGCCACTTCTCATTCAGCACTGGTGTTGGTTCCTGTATCCAGTAGATGCCAGCAGAGACCTAAGCAGCCAGCACAGCTCTCCCGGTAGTGATCCTGAGAAAAGCCTCTTTCTGTTAATGAGATCAACCACTCTGCCTCCAGGACTGCTGCTTCCCAAATACAAGCACTCAGGGTAAGGATGGGTTGTGACTGATGCCCGGAGAGCACCTCTCTGAAACCTAGCTTGAAAGACAGATTCAACACATGCTGCTCTTTGGGAAGTTTGTTGTACAGGCTGAAATGCTTAATTTGGAGAGCACATCAGAAAAGCAGCATTTTGTGCATGCAGGCCAGAGCAGCAAACCTGCAGCCCAGAGGGCTGGTGAGATCAGTCCTAGTGCTGGCAGGGTGCTTAGTTCAGCAGCACAGCTGTCTCTTCATGCTGGATGCTTTTGTACTTTCACATGGCGACTCTGATTATTAATAATAAATGGATGCACATCTAGATCTGCTTGCAAAGCATTACAGAGCCTCAAAGTGGTAACTAAGTTCTGGAAAGAAGAGGTTCCGAGTCCTACAGGAGGAATAACCCACAACAGGATCCAGGCTTGGGGGACCCCATGCCCAGCTGCGCTGTGCTGCTTTGCTGCTGCAAGCCTTGGGCTCGCCATGACCAGTGGGGTGAGTCCCAGTGGCTGCCCTGGGGCTGGGTGGGGGAGGACAAGGCCAGTCCTCCTCCTAGACCATGGCCAGCCCTCCTGCTGTTCCCAGTCTGCAGAGCAGTGATGGGTTGTCAGTGCCATGCTGTCGGCAGGGCACTGCCTGAGTCCTGAAGCATTTACAGTCACCACAGCTGAAGTGCTTGGGCAACAGCTCAGCATTTCTAGGTATTTTTTCTAGGAAATCACCACTACAAGAAGCAGGAGGAAAGGTGATGTGGAGAGAGACAGATTGTAAATCCCTCTCAGTGGCAGGAAATGGATGAGTCACTGGGGAAATCTAAGTGAAAGTAGCAGAAGCCCCAGGGCACAACACCAAGGCCTGCATGAATCTATCTGGGGAGTTTTGGATGATCTCAGCCAAGAAGACCCCAGGAGGCTGTGACAGAAGGAAATTTAACAAGGGGGGCTGTTTGCTGGGGCTGTTTGTACTGGGTGGCACAGCACACCAGTGTGCCCACAGGCTCCTGGGCTGATCATAAGAGATGAGTAGGATCCGGCTGTGATTCAGCAGAGGAAGTAAATTCACTGTGAGAGGAACCACTTGTTATTTGTGTTATTTCTTGACATAATGGCACTGAGCTCCTCCAAGTTCAGCTGGTTTCACAAAGGCAAGCACTGCCATAAGCCCACAAAACTGATTGGGGAGCAATTTCCGAGTACTTGGGATCCTTAATTTTATACATCCATTACTCTCACCTTTACTTTTAATCTTACGTCTTGCATAGTCAGTTCAAAAGCTAATAAACTAAGGGAACATCTAAAGGTATTCATAAAGGTATTCATAAAGGTAACAAAGTTTTTTTAAAAGCTTTGCTGAGACCAGAGGATTGTGCCTTTCCTCCGGGGCCTTTTGTTGTGTGCACTGAAGAGTTAAAGGTGTTTGCAAACCACAGTGCTCCACACGTGTTCTGCTTTCCCTTCAGACATGGGGACACCTCTTCTCCTCACCACCATAAAGAAAAGCAGAAAGATGAAGAAGTGAAGACTTTGGGGAAATCGCTCAGGAAAATGATATTCCTCAGTTCCTGGGATGGACACTGGGAGTGGAAATAGTGCTGATCAGCCTTCCACATCTGGAGGAACATCCATGTTTCTCCCAGGGGCCAGAGTCAGTCTGGCTGAAGGCAGC
>NW_008238988.1:2939415-2952787 GCF_000691975.1 Corvus brachyrhynchos
ATATCTCCTCCTGCTTCTGTCAGCAGTCCTGATGCAGAGCCTTAAACACTTTGGGTAGTGCTTGGGGGCTTGGCCAGAGAGATTCACTGAGTTGTGCATGCTCAGAGCAGGTGTAAAATTGTCCTCAGATTGGGGCTGCACACTGACACCGGGCTGGATCCTATGTGAGATTATGGGTAACACCAGGCTAGCCCAGCCCACCCCACTCCATCAGAGAGCAGCTGGGAGGATGCTGGTGCTTCAAAACCCCTCCGGGTGGGCCCTACAAATTAACACACCTCCCAGGGCTCACCTACCCTCAGGGTAGATGTGGACAAAACCAGCAAGATAAATTTCTCTGAAATTCATCTTCGCCTCCCAGGAATTCCCTCACGACCCCATAAATGTAATTTGCTTATCTGATTTAGCAGCATTCTCTGAACTAATCTCAGCATCAGGGATAAAAAATGCTCCAAGTAACCAGGTCACTTATTTTTTTCCACTGGAATTTAATGTGCTGCAGCACTTGTGCCTGATCTGTGCCTGTGGCTTCTGTGCCCAGTCTGGAGCATTTTACAGAACATTTGGTAATATAGCATCCCTGAGGTCATGTCATGTTCTGAATACAGCGTCTGAATTGTGGAGTCTTTACAGAAAATGTAACTCAAATGGTGATCGCCTCCTGCTATTAAACTGGAAATATTTGCCATAGAAACTAGGTCTTGTCTGAGTGCTTCTCACTGATTTCATAGTAAAAAGGGTTTTAGGCAAAGATTAGGAGCTGGGTGAAGCACAAAACTGCAGCTTCCGTACTTTTCCTTGAGTCCAGGGGATGCTCTGCACAGAGTTTGGCAAAGTAAAGCCATGTGAAAATACACAAGCACAAATTCAAGCAGATGGAAAAGCTGCTGGTACCCCACAGCACCCAAAGCCCAGGTAAAGCCAGGTAAAGCACTGTCCCAGCCCAGCTTACAGCAGTGTCTTGGCAGGCCAGAGGCATGAGTTAGGCAGCAGGAACAAAGCTGTGTCCTCCAGACTTGCTGTGGTGATGCCCAGGATAATCCTGGTTTAGAGCAGCTCTGCTTGCTGTTGCCCAAAAAAAAGTATGTGTGTCCTGCCCCTCCTGCAGAGCCACCTCTGAGCTGAGAGCACATGAGCAAATCCTGGAATATGGGCCAATAAAGAAAGTAATGGGAAAATGGCAATTTCAATGACTTACCTTCACGGAGTTACCCTGGGAACTGGGAAACTCCAGCTTAAATTCAAATTCATTGCGGTGTGACAACAGAGTGCATGCAAAGTGTAAGGAAAGCTGGGTAGAAACAGGCTGCCAATGCAGACCCTGGCACTGGGGCAAGAGGGGCACTTTGTGGTAATTTCAAAAGCCACGGAAGTAAGTTCAGATGACCCATGAAACTGTTTTGAGTTAGTTTATCTTACACACGTGCATTTTTGGTGCACACATAGTGCATCAACCTGAAGGTCGGGCATTGCCAGAAGTCACAGAGAAGCCACAGGCAGTGACCTTTGGCTATTTGACTCGAGAGAATTAAAATTAGCCCTCCTCAACCATGCTGGGGGAAACTTACATAGAAAATTTAGCATGAAAACTTTTCAGACCACAGTAGAGATCACAGAGGAAAACATGGAGCGGAGTTGATTCTGTACTTGACAGCTCTAAAATGCTGAAGCTGGAAAGGGCCGGCAGATGGCACTTTCCTCAGCCTTTGCTGAGCCTCTGCTGGGGCCCGGCAGCACGGGATTTCTCCCTGGCTTACCCGCACACTCTCATCCACCCTGGTTTAAGGCTAAAAATGACACAAAATGCTCAGAGGTTTCAGGTCAGAGCACTTCTGATTCAAAGAGAGAACTCTCCTTTTCACATGCATCTACTGGAGGGCCCCGAGCAATGCCAGGGAGAGAGCTCACAGGAGAGATGTCTGCAGGATTTGCTGCAGGAGATTGGGGTGGAGATGGGGCTCATCCCCTCCCTCCTGCACACATCACCTTTATGACCACTTGGCCTCTCCTGTTTCCCCCAGAAACAAAGCTCGACGAGCATGTTCACCCAAAGCACAGGCTGGTACAGAAATAACCAGCTTTTACAGAAGTTGAGAATCACAGAATCATAGAATTGTCTGTAATCACAGAATCGTTTAGATTGGAAAAGATCTCTAAGATCGTTGACTCCTACCATTCCCCAAGCTCACCACCAAACCATGTCCCCAAGTGCAATATCTACATGGCTTTTAGATACCTCCAGGGATGGTGTCTCCACCACTGCCCTGAGGAGCCTGTGCCAATGTTTGGTAACCCGTTGGACAAAGCACTTTTCCCTGATATTTAATCTAGGCCTGCCCTGGCATAACTTGAGACTGTTTTCTCTTGTCCTGTTGTTTGTTACTTGGGAGAAGAAACCAACCCCTACCTAGCTACAGCCTCTTGTCAGGGAGTTGTGGAGGGTGAGAAGGTCCCCCCTGAGCCTCCTTTTCTCCAGGCTGAGCCCCCCCAGCTCCCTCAGCTGCTCCTCATCAGACTTGTGCCTGTTCCTGTGGCACTCCAGCAGTGCCAGCCCTGCACAAGGACTGCAGATCTGATGGGGCTGTGTGACAGTGATGATGGCAAAGTGCAGTTTTACCCCAGAGCATCTGCTTGAGGTATGACATGGGCACTGGCAGTGGGGACAGGGCCAGGTCCAACCACAGCAGAACTGGCAACATCCCTGCTTTGCTTACCCTTTCCCGAGGGTCTCCAGCAGGGATATCAAAGCCTGACAAGTCCATTGGGCCCACTGTCCCTTTTCTTGGGAGTAAATAAACAGTCCAGAAGTCCAGCAGCTCCTGCCAGTGGCGCAGAGTGGCAGTGCTGCCAGCAGGATGGGAGCTGGGTGTGTCTCCCCGCCCAGCCGTGCCTGCCCTACTTACGAGCTGAGCTTTGCATGCGATGCCGTGCCTGCATCAGGCCATTGCCACAACCCCTTGACTCATCTTTTCCAAGCTGCGGCGCGCTGCCAAGGATAACAGGCTGAGTGCGGGAGGCGACACCTGGCACTCCTCGCTCCAGCGGGACTCACAGTCGCCCCAGCCTTGGGCAACAGGGAAAGCTGCCGGGCTGGAGCGGAGCGCAGTCAGGGCTGGCTGAGCAGGTTTGGTGCCACCAACCCGGGTGGCCCCATGGGACAATTCCTCCAGGAGCGCCGTGCCCGGCAGCTTCCCCGGCACCAGCGGGTCTGGGCAGGTTTGGATCATCCAGTGCACAAGGGTGTGCTGGCTCATGGCTGTAACTGGAGGGAACAGTCAGGATTTGGGGCACAGGAGCCTTGTTTCAGGTGAAAACTCAGCCAACCAGGATGGCAGTGGGCACGGGCTCACACAGCACAGCCGTGCCAGTCCAGCACAGCACCCACCCTGGTCCCCTTTCCTCTGGGATGACAAATATTGTATCTGAAATTTGTGTTCTTAAGCCATAGATGCTGCTAATCCAGCCACGTTGAAGGGTTTTAAGGCTAGGAAGCTTGAAAGTTCCCAGGAGATTTTTTTTTCTCCTGAAGTATCTTGGTTGAATAAAAAGCTGTCCTGAGCTTGCTCACATCTCCCACCGCCACCCTGCCCCCATCCTGGGGACCATCCTGTGTCACACAATGGTGTGTCCTGTGTCCTGCAATTTGCCATGAACTAGAATTTCAGGTCCTCACCGGGTTGTGGGGTTTGGCTGGCTTGTTCACATCTATTAATGGATGAACCCCGACCAGCCCTATGCCAGAGACCTGGGGATTTATGATGGGAAGAGCAGCTGAAGCCATTGCTGTTTTCCTTGGGTCCTGTCACCACACAGCCCTGGGCTGCTTTCCCATGGCATCACCAGCCCACAACTGCCAAGGGTGGTGATGGAAGCTGTGCTCCCTGCCAGCCCCAATCCAAAATGGGAAGCCCATGGGTCAGAGCACAGTGCAGATGCTCCCAGTGGCACGGGCAATGGGGTCTGGGGATGTTGGTGCTGCACAATTCGCTCAAGAACGCTGAAAAGTAACACAGAGGCTGGATGGGAAGGTGTGTGGGAAAAGCAACAGTGAGCAGGAATAGGCCAGGAGGGGTTTGGGCTACTGCCAAGGAAACATCACTAGATAAGCTTGCTAGAGGCCCAGTGGCCAGCCCAGCCAGCACTTCTCCTGGAAAAAGGGATAGGATTCAATCCTACGATGAAAAACTGATTGCTGCCTCAATGCAGGATCCTGGAAAAACCCCAGTGGGCTTTTGGAAAAATTCCCACCAAGGTGGGAACAGGCATCAGCAACAACAAAACAAGGATAAATGAATGGGGTCACCAACTGTGAGGCATTTCAGAGCCCACATGTGGGTTACAATGAGGATGCTGCAATCCTGGAGAGTGGAAATACCCCAACCTCCTAAAACCCAGCACTCAGGGAAAGGGTCAAGTGGGGTTATCAGTCGACCCCAGAAGTGCCTGCAAACACACCCAAAAAAGAGCAACGTTTAGAGCCTCTTCTTCAACACCTGCCTCAATTCCTATATATCCCATTTTTTCCCCCTAAAAAATAACTCACGCCTCTGCCATGTACACTCACCGAAATCGTTTTGCTTTATTGCATATTGCCATCTTAGAAAATGTACAGTCTCATAACATTACACAGCATTTCCCACTAGCTAGAACTACTAACATCCTTGCACCTAACAGACTACCTTAGTCACTATGAAGCTAATAAGGTCCAAGACATAAACTTTCGTTTACAAATTATTATGGATTTTTTTTGTTGTTTTGTTTTTGGCATTATTAAAAAAAAAAAAGTCATCTTTAAAATACACACCCAAGAGAAAAGAGTGGCTACTTACACCAGCACCAATCTAAAAGTAGTTTTCGACAATGGCACATGGAATTACCTGCACACAGCCTTTGTATTTATTTATAGAGATATAATATTTTTTTCTTTTTTCTGAAAGAAAACAAAGAAATGGCAAAGTCAGCCTGATAATCAGGCTGTTGTAAAACAATTAAAAAAAAAAACAAAAACAAAAAACCAACCCAAGAGGTTTGGAAGGGCAAGAGGAAATCTGTCAGGAAAGGTCCTGATGTGGCACTGGGGTTGCAGAGGCAGGAGCAGGGTGGGTGCTGGCACCCAGGGACCCCGGGAGGAGATCACCCTTTCTGACCCCCACCACCTGTCCAATTAAACACGTGTGACCAACCATTCCTTAAACCATCAGAAGCCAAACTTTTTTTTTTAACCTTTTTTTTTCCTTCTTGTTTTATGTATTTTCAATTCCCCCCATAGTCCATTCCCTCAATTGTATCAGCCCCATTTTTTTCAGCCATAAATAAAAAATATAAATAGAGGCACTTTAGTTAAGGAATAGTATTATCATTACCTTTTGTCTTTATTTCCCCCTCCTTCTTAAAGCAAAGTGCTTAACTCCACCTTTGAACATAATCTGCAGGTCTTGCAGCTGCTTGGATATGAGGTGCTGGACTTTATTTTTGCGCTTACCTGCTTTATTTATTACTGCTTTAAATGCTACTCAGAAAGTCCTTTTTTTTTTTTTTCTCTTTTTTGTTTCTTTTTTTTAAATCTACAGTGCGTTAAACGTTGCAATGAAGAAAAGAACAAAATGGTAAAACCACAGCTCTTGACAACTCTGCTTCGAGAGAGATTTCACAGCTTTCACTCAGCACACAGACCCCGCGGCCTTCAGGTGCTTAGAACCATATTTTTTTTATACAAATTAGTTTAAACAGCACTTTTGCTATACAGTACATATAGTTAACTGACATCCCATACCCCACCAGTAATACCGATTATCTGACAAAAGAACAACCAACCTTATTTCAAATAGTGTTAATATCTAGTGCAACAGGGACAAACTCATCTCTCCACAGGAAAAAGAACAAACAAACAAAAAAAAAAAAGATCACAAAAGTATTGGTGGTATAAAAAGGTTTTGTTTTGCTTTCTTAAAAAACATACCACAAATAAATAAAAGTAAAAAGTAACAGTCCTCTATATACTCAGCATAATTTAAGAATAGAAATGTTAATATGTTAACGGTGGTTATTTTTTATTCTCCAATTCTTAATTTTCTAAACCCTTAAATTATTACTCCCTGAGAGCTCTGAATTATTTTTATTATTGTTTTTTTTTGTCTTTTTTTTTTTTGGACTGACATTTGACAGGTAGTTCTGCTTACAAATTTGCAATGACAACGAACAGCAAACCAGTCAAAAAAGGACCTGGCTAAGAGACGAGTGTTTCTTGGCATCGCTGCTTCTGTGTGTCCGAGAAAAAAAAAGGAAAAGAAGGTGGGTGAAAGCTGGTGGGTTTTACCCCAACCCCTTTGTATTTCAGAGACCTTTGGTCCTGACCCACCTTGACAGAGGATACAGTTTGTCCCATTGAACAGAAAGCAAGAACAAAAGTTACAACGCAAAAGTTTATGCTCTTCGTCTCCTCTGAGAACCGAACCTTTCCCACCGTCTTGGGCCGGAAAACGTTGCAAAAGTATAAATACATCAGTGTGGCGTTACAGCGAGAAGCACTTTGGGGTAAAGTTTGTCCTTTAGCAAGGTGGCAGCAGGAGGAAAAAGAGCGTTTCCCAAGGATGACGGGAAGAGCATCGCCAGGAGCGCCCGCGGCGCCGAGCTCGGGAACCAGCGCGAACGCACAGATCTGCGAGTTTCTCAGAATAATCACAACAATGAGAGAAAACAAACAATGGATTAAAGTTCAGTCAACTTTGCTTTTTTCTTCTTTTCTTCTTTAAACCGCTCAGCTTGTGTGCAAGGCGTCCCCTGCAAACGGCCCTGGGGGGTTCTGAGCAGGAGAGCAGCAGCAGGCAGCTTCCCGTTGGCTTTGGGGCCATGGGGACAGCCAGCGGCTCGGGGCTGGGTCCTCTCTTGCTCCACGGACGCGGCATTGTGCTTGTGCATGGGGAGAACTACTTTTTGGAGTGGGGAGGAGGTGGGGCTGGCACTCACCAACGTGAGCTGCCCACGCACCTCCCTCCACACCCCCCGACCTGACTATATACACAGTATATACACACACACGCTCGCCCGCGGGGACAAAGAGCGTGCCACTGTTCCGCTTCGAATCGCAAGGCAGTGTCATGGAAACAACAAAAACCAAACCATAGCCACTTCAGAAAGACTGACCCGCCTGTCTTTTGCTGGGTTGTCAGTTTGTTTCTCAGAAGTTGAGCTTGGTGACGGGCCTCTCGCGGCCGCTCTCCGCCAGCTGGTTGGTGATGCGCTTGCGGTTGCGCTTCAGCTTGGTGAGGTCCTTGTCGAAGACTTCACCCGAGCGCAGGGCTGACACCAGGTCATCGAACTCACCGCTCTCCTCCCCGGTCTCCTTCGCCTTCCTCGCCTTGCGCTCCCGCTCCCGCTGCTCCTTCAGCTGCAGGTCACGGCAGCGGGGGGAAAGAAGACATCTCAGTCTCACACAAGTGGTTGTGGGGCTGCCCAATACATGCATGGTGATCCCCAAACTCATGGAATAAGGGTGGTTTCCCACCCCAGTGCTTAGCACCTGAGAGCTGGTCAGGGTTATTGATAGACCACATCCCTGGAAGTGCTCCAAGGCCAGGCCGGAAAGGGCTTGGAGCAACCTGGTCTAGTGGAAGGTGTCCCTGCCCACGGTCCATGCCCAGAACCAGGTGTCTTTCAATCCAAACCATTATATGATTTTGAGATTCTATGATACAAGTCAAAGCCCCACAGCTGCTGCTTGTGTGTCACAGCAGTCCCCAGACAGCACCAGCTCTGCTGCACATTTCAGCTCCAAGACCTCACCAACCCAAGGTCATTATTTAATCAAGTAATCAAAAGTGAAAAGCCAGTGGGTCTAAGAGCACAGAAGCTCCCTTCCCCATGCCACTGTGGCCACCATGGGAACATCATGACACAGCTGCCACTCCCAGGTGCCCTGGGGGTGCTGCTGGACTCGCCGGTATGTGCCCACCTGTGCCTCCATGCGTGCCCGGCGCTCCTCCTCCTCCTTCCTCCTCCTCATGTTCTCATTCTCCTGCTTGGCCTCAGTCACGGCTTGAAGGAACTGGTCAAAGATGCCAAAGAATTCATCAGGCTGCATTTTGTCTGTGTCTTCTCCAAAGTGCTTCACAGCCTTGGAAAACTGGAAGAGAGAGGACAGGGGTGCATCACTCTTGGATAAATCCACTGGACTGGTGAAACCTTCGACCTGATGGAGCAGAGTGAAACACTTCCAGCAGCCATGGCAGAGAGCAGGGCTTTGCCTTATCAAGCCTTGATTTAAACCTGAAACAAATCACCTGGTGTGTTACCTGCAGCCCTGCAAGACCCGACCTGGATCACTCTCCAGCCCCCTCTCCCCATCTTGCCTTTGGCTCTGCTGAGCCTCCCCTGCCCCAGCTCCACTTTATTAACTAAGCAGCAGTAAAAACAAGGAAGCAAAATACTGTGGGACTGAAGACATAAAACTAATAGTAAACACGGCAGGGGAAGGGAAACTTGCACTTTTAAGTTTTTCTTTGAAGTATTTTTGGGGTATTATTTATCACTGCCACATGCTCTGCTATTGAAACCAAATGTGTTGGTGAAACTTCTAAAAGAGATTTCTGCCCAGGCTCAGGCACAGCCCTGGGCAGGGAAATAGGGAGTTTTCCGGCCTCTTGTGCTGTTTGCACACCATTAATGTGAGGGAGTCGAATGAGGCTGTAGCAGAGGTCAGGATAGGACATCCACAATCTGCCAACATGTCCCAGTCCCCGGGCAGCCCCTGAGTTGTCCTTGGGACTGACACTCTTTGTTCTCACTTCCAGCTTGAAGGAGACTCTTTGTGCAGAGCAAGTTTGTTAAAATTGTGAAGGCACATTCTGGAGATAAGCACGCTTAAATGAAAAGAAAAACAAAATCAAAGCACCAACAGATTTATTAGTTGCTTTGATTTTGCAGGGTAGACCAAGAGGAACATTTTTAAAGCCTGCCTGTATGATTTAGTTTTATTTGCAGGGGTGCCCCAGGCTCTTCAAAAGACATTTAGTGCATTTTTATTTCTTTGTTTACTTAAGAGACTTAACACTTCAAGATGCAGGGAGGAATCTGAGAGGTGCCACTATATAAGTCAATATAATTGAGGTTAATCTTGCTGATTTTAATCAAGATATTAAAATTCTCTGCCATGTTACAAGAGATTCTGGTGGGGGAGGAAAGGCTGAAAATGTCCACATGTGATGTAAAGTTATAAAACAGGGATGTTTCTGCTTTCCTAAGAGAAAACAGGAACATAATTTGAATCTGGACATGTGTTTAAAAAGCAAAGAGATGGAGTGTTCCATACAGCCCATCCCACCACGGGAACAGCTGCAAATTGCTTCAGAGTGGACTTCCAGGGATGCTGGGGACCACGACAAGACCTTCTCCTCCAGATCCAGCCAAGTCAGCAGAAGATAATACAGTTTGCAGAGCATTTGTCACCATCTCCACAGTCCTAACTCACTGCAGAGAGTATCTGCCAGGTTACCGTCAACAGTCCTAAAGGGTGGCCAGGGGTAGCCATGGCCTCAGGGAGGTCCATCATAATGCCCAAGCATGGGTCAGAAGGTCAGTGCCAAACAGACACAGGAGAAGGAGGTGAGGCTGAAAAGTGACTCAGATCTCAGGGACATTGGTGGCCTTACCAGCTCTTTTGCTTCCATCAGGAGATCTTCGACATCTGAGAAGCTGAAGCTGGCCAATGTGATGAACTGGCTGACGACAGACACAAACTTGTCACCTGCCTTCTGAACCTGAGACTTCTGGAAGTCCAGCTCCTTTTGGGGGAAACAAAAACGTAAATCTGGTCAGGCCCTGGCTGATGAAGGACACAAATACCATTGGCCTCTGGCAGTGGCATTGGGACTGTGGCTGCATCAGTGCCAGGGGTTCTGTGAGCACCACCACTGCTGCCCCCCCCTGCCATGCATGACACACTGGATTACACTGCCTGACGTAAGCTTTTAAGCCAAATCCTGCAGGAAAGCTTACGGAAGCAGGATAATTCAGCAAAACCCAAAGTGGGTCCTTTGGGATACCTCCACCATTTCATCACCACTCCAGCTGGGCTGCAGAAGTGCTCCCCAGCCTTCTGTGGTTTTACAGCCAAGGGGAGACCCCTCTGCACATCACAGGTCCTCCATGGGCATCATCACTAGGCTTTCTCAGCCTCCCTTGATGCATTAGACATAAACCATGCATTGTACCTAAACACACATGGTAACTTCAGTGCCAAAACAGCCCTGAGAGGACAGGCACACGTGCAGGGCAGGAAGGAAACGCAAACAGATCTCCAGGATGTGAGATAAAAGCAGCTTCGCTGGGAGCTCCCTGGCCTGCCTCCCCAAGGAGGGATGCTGTGCTGCTCGGAGCCAGGCTGGACTATACTTCATTTAAATAATACTTACAGTCTCCACCGCTCTCAGGCCGCTTCTCAGAGTGTTTATTTCTTTCTCCAGCTCGGTCATGCTGTTGGAAATAGCGGGATGTTAATTTTCAGCCTTTTCCAGCAACATCTACAGCTCTCTGACCAACTTGACCATGGTTTTCCCATGGAAAAGACCCCAACCCTCCTTTTTGCAGACCAGTGTGTCTTGAGCAGCAAATCTGGCTGACAGCCCCTAAGCTGGGACTATCTCAAAGTGGCTGCAGTTGCTTGTTTTAAAGGAAAGCACTTTTCTGTATTTTTAATCAAGGGGACTGCACAGGTTTAGCAAGCTCAGCAGCCTCCTGCCCTCTCCAAAAGCATGGAGGGCTCAGAAGAGGGCCTTGCTGGGCACAGATTTCTCTCCAGGGCCAGCAGTGGATGGGGCCGTTGTCCCAGTGCACAGAAGACAGCTTTTCAGGGTACCACGGCTGGGTGAACACCAGGCAAAGCATCCTTCCGAGCAGCGAGGCTTTCACAAAGGGAGACAGCCCAAATATAGAGAAATAAAAATAAATCACCACGTCTGGCGCTGGCTTTGTTTACACAAGGCTCAAGCCCCTGAGCTTCAAATTCAAGTGCTTACGGGTTTCTACCACTACGTCTGAGGGGAAGCTTTCTCACAAAGGCTCGGTGACCACAGGCTTGATGCCTTTCCAGGGGTGTCTGTGCGAGGGCTGGGGTCCCTGGAAATGCTGACGCCGGGTCATGGGGCAAGCATTCCTGGCAGGTTTAGTCTGGGAAAATGCAGTTTTGGGAGCCCTGTGCTCCAGCAGTTCATTACTAGTGGTGGGATTGACAGAGGCGGCAATTTCTGCTTCACAGCTGCGGGGCTGGGGGGAATTCAGGGTTTTCCAGAGCTTTAGAAACTTTTTGGTTTCACTCTAGATTGGACCAAACCCAAATGTTACATATGGTGTCCAGTTTAGAGCGAAATGATAAAGTTTAGGGGGGTAAAGAAACCCTCTGTGCAGGCGTTCTCTTTCCCATACGTGTATCTGTGCAACAGCTGCAGATCCTGGAGCATGGGAAAGCTGGAGAGTCCATCAGCAGGGAGCATGTCCTGCTCAGCCATGCCCTCAGCTGATGCCTGCAAACTGAGCACCACACACCCACAGAACCACAGAATAACCTGAGTTGGAAGGGACTGACAAGGATCTCCAAGTCCAACTCCTGGCCCTGCACAGCCCCAGGAGTCACACCCTGTGCCTGAGAGTGTTGTCCAGATGCTTCTGGAGCCCTGTCAGGCTTGGTGCTGTGATCACTGCCCTGGGGAACCTCTTCCAGTGTCCAACCACCCTCTGGGAGAAAAACACTTTTCCCTGCACACCAAGATTTGTCCTGTCACTGTGCTCAATCCCAATGGCTGATGATTATTTTACATTTTATACATGAGGATGCTTGTTTTGTCCAGTACACATCTTTCTTGGGAACCCACCACTGCTACAAAGGACCTCTGAAGCTTGGAATACCCTCAAGCCACTGTAAACTCTGTGCGTATTCCATAGAATCACAGAATGGTTTGGGTTGGAAGGGACCTTAAAGACCATCCAGTTCCAATCCCCTGCCATGGACAGGGACACCTTCCACTATCCCAGGGTGCTCCAAGCCCTGTCCAACCTGGCCTGGAACACTGCCAGGGTGGGGGCATGCACAACTTCTCTGGGTAACTTGTTCTAACTGCACCCTCTCTAAAGAGGTGCAGTTTCAGCCCCTTTACATGTCCACAGCTAACACAAATATGCCCTGGCTGCAGAAACATGTGATCTTTGCTGCTCACGTCCCTGAAGCAACAAAGCCTGCAAGCTCCTGCTGGAGTTTAAAACCAAGACAGAGCCTCATTGATTTCAGAGGTATTTCAGCACATACTTGAGGGCTTTGCAGGGCAACAGCAGATTCCTCCTGAACTTAAAGGTTCAGCCTGTGTTTAAGGGCTTTGCTGAACTGGGGCAGCCTGTTCCCAACAGGTCACCCGGCAGGGTTAAAAAACTGGTTGCAAACCCCAGAAACTCCATGTTTGGTGGTAAAACGAGGGGCAGGCAGGACCTGGATGCAGGTGAGCCCCTCACACAGCTGCCTGGTCCTGCCCGTGCTGCAGGCAGAGCCTCCCTGGCACATGAAGATAAACAGCTGCCCTGTATCTGCAGCCACACCGCAACCGCTTCCTCCCGGATTACTTAATGTACCATTAGAAATTAATTAAATGCTTTTGCGGTGAGATAACAACAGGAAGCGGCTGCTCCAAGCAGCTCTCCTCCCTCAAACTCAGAAGTTTAGAGCCTTTGCTGCAAGCGCTGTGATTTAAAGCCGCCAGGTGATGTTTGCTTCTGAGTCCTGGGCTGCTCTGGGCCAGCGTGGCCATGGCATGGGATAAAGCCCAGCAGCCAGGATCTGGCCAGGAGGGTGAGCAGGGGTGGGGTGATAAGGAAAAGCAGGCTGAAACGAGGGGAGAGGCACTCCCAGTGCTCCCCAAGTGCCACCTCAATCCCCGCTTACTTGACTTTGGCTGCCTGTGGGATGTCTCGCAGCTCCTCATGCAGGTGGAGGACTTTGGGATATTTCTTCTCCACAACAGTGATGAGATAGTGCAGCAGGGTGATGTTCCTAGGAAAGAGGAGCAGAGAGGTCACTATGGCAGCATCTTGGGGAGCTCATAGTTCAGTCAAAACCCCAGGTTAAATCCCAACCCTGGCAAAGAACTATTTGAGGATTCCTGCAAGGATGCTGCTTTCTGCCTGGATGGGGACACAGGATGGGTCAGTCCCATGCACAGCCACAGTGCAGAGCAGCCTGGTCCTTGCAAGCAAGGGTCCTCCACAGGAGGAACCCAGGGGAAATGACTTGAGTGTCACTGCTCTTGTCCTCCACTGTCTTGTCTTTACTGATGGATGAGACCAGGCAGGTTTGAGACCTGACCCAGCTCCTCTTGCTCTGCGAACAGAGTTC
>NW_008238988.1:2952834-3002541 GCF_000691975.1 Corvus brachyrhynchos
GCTCCTTTTGCTCTGCGAACAGATTTCAGCAGGGCAGAGCAAACCAGGCAATGGCTGCATCAGCATGGGAGAGTGGCAGAGGGGGCTGCCATGGAGAAAAGCCCCTGGAAACCCTTTCTCTGGCTCTTGGCTTCTTCAAAGGGGTTAAAAAGCATTTGGAAGATGATCCTACTAATCAGCCTTGGCTGCAGTTTAGCCAGCCCAGGAAGGAAAGCCCCCCATCAATCCCTGTGCTGATCTGCAGCTTGGCTTCCCTCGAAAGCTGTCCTGCTTAAAGAGTGCACACTCACATCACTGGGTGAGCCAAACTGGGCAGCAGGAGGAGGGGACTGCTCCCACACACTCATGTCCCAGAGGTAATGCTAATGACCCCTCCATTCCCCCAACATCCCTGGGGCCCGTGGATGCTACCAAGGGTAAGGGCAGGGGCTGCTCACTTGTCAATGCTGGACTTGGTGTCCGCAATCTTGTTGAGGCTGGAGATCTTAAACCCAAAGGCGTTGCCCCTCTGGCCCTTGTTCATGTAGTTCCCAAAGGCCAGGACCACCTCCAGGAGCTGCTGGAGGCTGCTGCTCTGCAGCACTGCCTTGGAGCCGGCACGGATGGCTGAAAGCAGAGAGGGGTAGGACATCAACCCCTGGCACAACAGCCCACCACCAGCAACCCCTTCAGTATCCCCAAGGAGTGACCACCAACTCCCTCCCTTCCCCTGTGTCACTGCCAGCTCAGGCTCATCCCAGCACGGAGGATGCTCTCCTTGTGAGCGATCCCTGTGCTGGGACAGAGTCCCTTAGAAGATCTGGTCACTTGCCTTCCACCTTGGGTTTGACCTCTGCAACTCTCTCCGCAAACTTCTTCTTGAAGTAGAGGGACTGCAGCCTTTGCTGGTAATGGTTTATCCTGGAAAACAGAAAGGAGGTGCAGGTTGAGCTTTGCTTGCTCCAGGCAGAGCTCCGTTGCTCCACTGCTCACAGCTGTGCTAACAAAGCACGCTTGAGCCACGGTGATTAAAAAATAATGACCCCTTTTCTCCCTGAAACTGTGCTGGGATGGGAAAAATTGACAACTGAAGCTACAGCTGTCCTGGGGTAGATCCCAGTGGGTTCTTAAACACATGCTTAAGCCTATCCTTAATTCAGCAGGTTCAACAAGTGCATTTTTACACCCTATTGGTATGAACAAACAGTTCTTTCACAACCACTCCTAAGCCAAGGTGCTGATGAGGTCTGGGCTTCCCACGGCTTTGTGACGAGCTGCAGCTGGAGAGAGGCTCACCTATGACCAGAAATAATCAAACTGGACCTTCTGATCATCAAAATGATAGCCTGGGCTGGAAAGCCCCTTTCCTGGACAAGTCGGGGATGGCTCTGCTCATGTCAGGCTTGTGTTCAGGCTAAACAAGATCTCACTTGTATGCACATGGCAGTCTGATTTGAGTCACTTGGACCAAGGACCCACGGGAGACATGCTCACATACAGAGCCATGAGCTACGCTGTTTTACTAATCAGAGGTGACAAAGACATCACACTCGGTTACAGACCACAAGGCAAATTAAAAAGCCGTGCTGGAAATCAAGGAAACCATTTGCACCAGCACATTGTGCTTTCCAAAGGATGAAGGCATAGGAGCAACACTTGGGCGAGAGTCAGTGAAGAAGAAAGGTGACCTGCGACAGAAAAACTAATTCTGAGCATCACTGAGCCCCGAGGGCTCAGGTCTGAACTTCACAGCTCCATCCTGCCTGCCTTTGACACTCAGCAACCACACGGCGCATTGCCCCGGTGCTCAGCAGTGCGTTTCTCGGGGAGCACAGGAGCATTTCTATTTTTGATCTCCCAGTGCAATCTCGAATTGTAAAACTCGCTGACCTTGCCAACAAGTGACTTGCTTGAAGTTCAGCTAAGAAATTCAGAGAGCTAACTGCTCAGTTCAATTTAAATAAGAGCTTCAAGATTTTAACCCGGCACCTCTAGAGGATGTGCATGCAATAGATAAGGTTATTCATCCCTGAAGACTCCTAAGTCTTAAATGATTGCTACCAGGAGCAGGAAGAAATGACATTTCCTTTCAGTCTCATATAGTCTCAGGAGCCCTAGGGATGAGTCAATCCGGAGGTGAGAAGTGGGACTCATCTACACAGCAGGGCAAAATGTATATACATCAGGCTTGAATATTCATTAGAATGAAAGAGAAAGGAGCATTGTGTTACCATTCTAACAGCACTTCCCACCTGGGCCACAATGAATCATAGAATGGGTTGGGTTGGAAGGGACTGAAAGGTCATTTAGTCGTAACCCCTCTGCCCTGTAGGGACATCTTCCCCTAGACCAGATTAGATCACAGAATCTCAGAATCATCAAGGTCAGAAGAGTCAAGATTTTCTAGTCCAGTCATCAACCCAGAACCACCACAATCACCCCTAAACCATTTTCCCAGAATGAGAGGGAAAATGTGTCGGGATATGGTGTGGGAAGCAAACACCTCCCACCAGAGAATCCATCTCCCCACCCCTCTCCCCTGCTCTGTCCAGCTACTGGTGGTATGGGAGCACAATCCTGATTTTAGGAGCACAGCATCACAAATGATCCTTATAATGTGGAGCACCTTGCCTGCCTTCCCATCTGCTTGGCCCACTCATTTCTTGATGTGAAAAACAGTAAGAAGGGCTTATTTCCCACGCAGGCTCCATGAAACACCCACCTCCCAACCAGCCTGTGCCAAAATGTGTCCCCTGAGCCACCAACCTGCTCATTTCAAAGAGGAACCGGTCAGCCTTGGCCATGCGGTCCAGCTCGTGCTTATGCTCTTCCAGCAGGTCAATGTCACCCTTTTCAGGAACAAACTTCAGGAGCTAAACAAGAGAAAAGCACAGTGGTGGACATGAGGTCCATGCACAATTTTTCAGGAGCCGAACAGTGACTTATTTCCTTGAATCTAACACTTTTTCAGCATGTACAGACAGTGACCCCAAGGCACCTGTGAAATAAGCGTTACTGCTGTCCCTGTGACCTTCCTCACATTACTCCAGCACATCAGTGTCTTTTGCCTCTGCCCTGGCCTCACTCTGCTTTTACAACAGATGTACTAAGTCTGCTCCAAGGAGGTTTCAACACCAGCTCTGCCAGAGGAGATGTCATTCAGGGACTCCCATTTGCTGCAGCTCTACTTATTAGCAGATGGAAATTTTGTGCAATGAATCCTCCCACCTCTCTGTTCAAAGTGCAATTACCAGCTCAGCTTTAAGGACAGGTGAACAACATGCTTCCAAAGGGACTCAGATGGGATGAAAAATGGGATTCCCCTTTTGAGGACTGCACAAATACTGTCTAAGCTTTCAAAAATAAATCACCACTGAGCACAAACTTCAAGCTGCAGCCACAGAACAGGCAACTGGCCCCACCTCAGGGTCCCAGGACAGACCTGGGTACAGGAATGGCACGTGGGGGCAATGCTGCTCCCAGCACTGATGCCATGACCAAGCTGCTGCTCCAGCCCACCTGGGTGGTTTGTCAACATGTGGTAAATAATTTGGGGCCTGACACACTCCAGGCTGTGCTTTGGTCCCAAGTACTTTGCACAGTGTCGTCTCAGCATGAGGCAACCACAAAGGAGCATGAGACATGTTGCCCACCTGTTCCAGCATGTCTTTTGGGAGGTCCTCCTGCTCATCCATCGTCAAAATCGCTCGTTTGATCTCCTCATTTGAGAGTTTCAGCCTGGGAGGTGGAGGGAAAGGAGAGTTATTCCCACTTATTCCCCAGCAATCGGGGGGAGGTTCAGGAGTGTTTCCTTACACACCTGCGCAACAGCTTAACCCCCAGCCAGCAGCAGAATCACAAACAGCTCTATCCAGCATGTTTTGAAGAAGGATGTGTGAGAAATGTGGTAGGACCATGCTCTGCCAAGGCTCAGCACAGCACAGAGCAGCCCTGGCCCTGCTGCAAACAGAGGGGGTCAAGCCTCCCCAGCCAATTCCCTCTCCCCACACCGCAGCTGACATTCCCTGTTTCCCTGTTGTATAGTACTTTATGTAAGGATTGTAAGCAGTACATTAAATATCCAACTTTCAATGAAACTCTTGCCCATAGCAATGCTGCTCCTGCAGTTCCAGCACCCCCAAAGGCCATGGGGCCAGGGGGTCACGTTCCCACCGGCAGCATAGCCCAGCCCAGGCTCAGGCATGCAGCTCAGCACTGTCCCTGAACCCACTGCCACAACCCCTAAGGAAAATCTGGCCAATTTCCACTGCTGTTCTTGGATTTAAACATTGCCTCTCCCACTTCTCCCGACCACCTTCAGCTGAAATCTTCCTCTAGGAAGAAATGAGAAGGAAATCCAAAATTTGGACAAGTGGATGCTCAGCACCCCAGGAAACCCATTGGTTTGGTTTTCTTTGGAGGGGTGGGGATTCAATGCGCTTCGAAGTGTAAGAAGCTGGAAACCAGCCTCTCCTCCACTTTTTTCTTCCTCTACTTCACCTAACAGGAATTGAAGATGCAGCCTCAAATTGGAGATTTGCAAAACCACAGACCACTGTGTCACAGCGAGCACCACCAGGCTGGGCTTCCCTGGCAGGGATCTTTCTGCCAGCAGCCCACACCAAGCTGAGGCAACAGAGAGATGGAAAGACGCCCTCGGCTCCTCCTGGGCTAGAGCAGCCATTAATTACAGTTTAATTTGACTGCAGCACTCCCAGGAACCGCTCCCTGCAAGGACTTTGATTGCAAAACCACACGTATTTTTCTTCTTCTTTGCATTGTGGTCTATAAAATAATCTAAATTAAATAAAGCAGAAGCCCAGAAACTCCTGCAACTCCGTTTACCAACATCCTCTCCCTTGCCCAGCGTGCAGTCGAGGTTAAAGCCATTGCAACAGATCCAGTTTTAAAAATGTAATTCCCTGTACTTGCATGCAGGGAAAAACCGCAGAGTTGAAAAGACCTGTTTGAGGAACCCCATGGCCCCAGTATCGGTGATCAGTGCTGCCAAGGGATGCTGAAACACTGGATGTGGCTCAAAGGAATGAGCTGAAACCAGAAACACACCCTACAGCAGGATGTGAGACCTTGGAAGTCAACCTGATCAGCAGATTCAAAAAGAAGATCGGGAGCTGACTTGATCACTCTGAGTAATTAAATAACAATTTTCATCCCCATGTCTCTTCAGGGAGCAGACTGAGACTGTGGAGCTGGCTTTTGGAAGCTGAAGCTAACACAGGAAGGGTGCTGGTCTCTGAGGCCAGGGTAGCAAGGGCTTGGTTTAGCTTGAAATCTTTTGCTCAAGACTGGAAGTGAAGGATCAGCTTTGTCGAGGCAGGTGGATCTTACAGACCTGGTACGTAAATCTTCATTCCTTATGAGCTCATGTTTCTCATCCTTGGAAAATGTCCCATCTGCTGCCACATCCTGGGGTCACCCTACCTGTCCCTAACAATGGCAGTGGCCAGGATGGGACATGATCCGAGGTGGGATATGAAACTCCTTTTACACCCAAGCAGAAACGGGAATGCTCAGACCACCAACACCGGTCTCCACCCTGATGAAAAGCAGACACTGGCTAGATCTGGACATTTGGGGATCCCTGGGAGGCAAAAATGCTCCTGGGAGAAGGGGGTGGGCAGGCAGCTACTCCTCATCCATAGCGAACACCTAAAGCACATTAAAGTACCATGACCATCTCCAGCAGGGTGGTGAAAGATGAGGGTGACTTTTTCAAGCCCTTGCTCCCTGAAAGCAAAGTCAACAATAAAAATGCATTTAAAAAGAAAGAGCTTGAAAAAAACCCCAAAACTTTTCTCAGGAATCATCACAACCCAGTGCCAAGAACAAGAGCCTGCCCCTGCATCAGCAGAGAGCAAGCGCGGGGCGCCAGAAGAAAACAGCTTCTCAGACAATTTGATGGGAAAGGGGCCAGTGAAAGCTAGAAGCTTATCTATAACCACAATAATTATCATTGTTGGCAGCAGCTGTCGAACGCGAGCCGTCTGAGAGGAACGGGGTCACAGGACTTGCTGTCACAGGGATTTAAAGGCAGCAGCCCGGCGATGTGAGGTGACAGCTCGGCAGCCCGAGAAGCGCGGGGCTGTTCTGCGGGGCTTTTGTCGAATCCCGCCGAGGATGTAATAAGTGTGAAGGGGAAAAACAAATTCCGCCGGGAAAGGGACGCGCCCTCCTGAAAAGCCACATTCATTTGAGAGAAGAAATGCCTCACATCGCCTCGCCGGGAGAGAGGAATCAAACGAGCCATTCACTGCCAGCACAGGCGGAAAACGATGGAGCGAGGGGTGGATTTGCATCTGGCAGAATGCAGGACTAAAAATACACACCCATGCACAGGGAGCAAAAGCAAGGATGTGGTGGGTTCACAGAGGAAGACACGATAAGGCACTGACATCAGCAAAGCGTTCTCCAAAAACACAGAAGAAAAAAACACGTGTTAAAAATATTCTTGTGCTGCATTACAAGCTGGAGGAAAATCCAGTGATCTCACTGTGCAGTAATTTCTCCCAAAGCAAGGGAAACAGGCAAAAAACCGAATCTACAGAGAGAGATAAAGTATCTCACTGGCCGTAATCTTTCCACGCTGTAAGCCAGACAATGCCTGGTGAGCTCACAAACGTCTGGGCTAAATCAGGGGCCAAGCCTGCAGGTCCTTTCGCATGTGAAAGTCTGCTCAGCCCCGTGGTGGCTGTGCGAGTGAGGTGGGAGAGCATCAGCTCAGCTGCCAGACCAGTGCCTTTGGAACACTGGGACCAAGGACCCACTGCTCTGCTGAGCTTTGGGATGGGTAGCCAAGGCAGGCAGAGGGTGAAAGGGTTTGCCCAGTGATACATGGAGACTGCTGGAGATGCAGGAGCTGGACCTGAGACCACTAAAAGGATGCTTGGGCTTTATCCCTAGATAAAATCCAAAAGGATGCTTGGGGAGAGAAGCCCAATTGTGGTCCTGGGAGTACCATGGGATGAACTTCCAAAGCAGCATCTGGGGCAAGTCACTGCAACCTCAAAGCCACTCGTCCCTGCATGAGGACAGGCCTGGGAAAAGACATATGAGAGGCCTGAGGACCACCTTGCAGGGCAAGTCTGATCCTGCTTCTCCCCTAGGAAATGACCCACAGGGAAAGGCAGGCAAGCAGCAACATCCATCCTGCCCTTTTTGTGGGATTAGTTACTGGCAATTCATTTCCAGCCATTGCTTTCTTGGAAGAGAAAGGTTTGCTGGTGAGATGAAATTGAAACGTTTACTCAGTAAGACGTGCAAGATGCCTTTGAAGTTGAGTGCTTGGGTCTCTCCCCTTCCCACTGAAGGATCTATTTGTGTGCTTAACTTCCAAATATACACTTAGACCTCTGGCTGAATCACACCTAAACCCACTCAACGCTCAGCCTACATATGCCGGGAGCAGCCCAGCCATTGCCCCAAATCCCATCGTTTTACTTGCTAATAGCTGCCTGCCACAGACATATTCATTTGCCTGCTGCTTTAAACTCTGCTTTCATCATCATCCTTCTTTATTTGGACTGCTAGGAAGCATGAAAAACCCCAGAGGCAGCCCGGAGCAGAGCCAGCATAAACAGGGCAGATTTACCCCCAAATGCTGTGGCACTCATTGCTCTCACTGCCCACGGTCTGCCAACCACCTCTGGGAGAAGCACCAGGGGCAGAGTTACCCACCCAGAGGGGTTTTTTTGCAGACATCAGCCTCTCCAAGCTTTCTAGGGAAGGAAATCAGCTGGGCTGCCCAGACAAGGCACCATCTACCCTGAAGAATCAGACGGAATCCACGGTCTGGGAAAACACCAAATTCAGGTACTGCGGCTGCAAACCCAACCTGCCAGTGATGCTGCTCCATCCTGGCCAGTCCTGGGTGGCACAGAAGTTTCTGTGCCTCCAGACAGACAGTAGAGTGAATATTTTTAAATTTTACTTCTGTTGGAACTTTTTTTTTTTTTTTTTGCTGGGTGAGTCAGAAACAAGTGGCATTTTCTGCTGCTATTTGGGTGTTTTTTCCCAAGTAGCTACACTGATGGCTCATCCTTTCAGACCACTGCAACCTGGTTTGCTTTTCTCAGGATTCAGTCTTATTGGTGTAGTTCATCTTGCCAAAAAAAAAAAGCCCTTTTTATCCTTTCGGCAGCAATCTGGAGATCAGATTAAATTGCTGGTAGCAGTGCTGAGCCTGCCTGGTGAGGGGTGTGAGGGAGGCTGTCAGACCAGCAGGGCAGCTGTAAGAGAGGGACATTCCCTTCCTGAAATTCAGATGTGGGCAGCAAGGTCCTGGCCGAACTACTGCTGCTCTCTGCACCCTGCTGATACCCAGCACTTCCCTAGCCCAGAGAGAGACCCTCTTCAACCACCAGCAAAGAGCAAACAAAACCCAGAAGATAAGAAAGATAAGAGGTGAAATCAACCCCCCTTCCACCTCCTGTGAAGGTTCACTGGATATCCCAGCCCCTCGGGGGCTTTCCAGGGACACCACGTACCCAGTTAATGGCATTGCCCCCGCTTCAGGTCACCCCACCAGGAGGATGTAAGGCTATAGCTGGGTTCAGGTGTCACTGGCTCTCCTGCTGCACTGGTTCCTGTCATCAACCCCCTGCTCCAGGGATGAGCAGCACACTCAGGGCAGCCCAGGGCAGGGTATAGAGCATCGCCCCCAGTCCCAGAGAGCAACAAGGCATTAACCATACCTGGAGAGGAGGATATTGCAATTCTGAGCTCTCCGGCCGTCTATGACAGAAAGCTCCTTGACTTTGTGCCGGGAACTCAAAGTGTCATCGATGGCATCTTCCTTCTACGAGAAAACAGTAAGAAGAAAATCCTGGAGAAGAGCCATGGAGCAGCAAGGACATTTAGTACTCTCAGCACACAGCAGCGTGATACACAGCGGGCCCCCATTAATCAGGAGCGTCACCACGGGTGAAGCCCCTTGCCTGTAACCCAAACACAGTAAGTCATTTCATAAACCAGAGCTGGCTCTGAAGCCACTGGTTAGAAATGTAAATATTTTCTCAGACAGGGAAGATTTAAAAATCTGCAAACACACGGGCGCTGCTGAATAAATAAAGGTGGGCTTTCTCAGCATACATACTTCATTAAATCCTCGCATGGAATATTTCATTACGGGCTGCTGCACACACTCAGCATCGCTCTTGTTCCTCACCCCTGCTCCAAACATCTGTAATTACCCTTCATGCATCAGTCCTCCCAAGCCAGCTAACCAATCCAGGCTATCAGACTTGCAAAAACAACCGGCAGCTTTTTCACTGAAATTCTCTCAAAATAAGGGATTTGAAAGCAGGAATTGGTGGGGCATAAGCACCTATATGTCCTAAGCAGCTTAAATCCATTGCCTTCCAATGAGTAGCAATACTGTGGTTGTGGGGAAATGGGCAGATCTACATAACAGCAGTTTTGCAGGGCTGCCCAAGGAGTTCATGTTGCCCCAGGTTTTAATTTACCATATTGCATACTTTAGTAAGGTTAATAAATTCAAAGCTGGCTATTTAATCCTTCTGGAAGGAACACAATCTAGAGCTGCAAGGTCCTGAACGTTACAGATCCACACTAAACGTCCATGAGCGTAGGAGACCTGGCACTGCAAGGGCTGAGACTGAGCACTGAAATTACCATTTTTTATGCATTTTCTTTTTTGAATGAAGAAGACCCACAGATATGAGAAGTGGGAAGAGAGGCAGGTGATGGAAAGTGAGCCTCAAGTCACCACCAGCTGCCTCTTGCTGTGCCTTGCCTGCTCTAACCAAGCAGAGAGCTTCAACTCGTGAGTTTATTTCCATCTTTTGAAAACAAAAAATGCTGCAGGGGCTCCTCTGTGCTCAGCTCTATCTAATAATCCAGCTCCTGGACTCAGAAATTGGCTTTGACCTCAGACCAGACAGCAGAGAGGGCAGAGAGGCTCCCCAGCATCAACTTTCAAGCTGCTCCTTCTGGTGATCTTTGCACCTCCCTGATTCAATCCCATTTGATTAACCCCCCTCAGAAGCACCCACGTGCCCCTGTGTCCCTGTCCCCAGCCCCATGCTCACCCTGCCCAGGCCACACTCCTGCAGGTGCTCACTTACCTGTCTGGAGCTACCATTCACAAAGAAGTCCTACAGCCATAGCAGAAGCATGGAAAAAGGCAGTAAAAACACATGCAGTTCAGTGATCTTGGCAAAACCAGAGGGAGTCGAAGCACAGAGAAGGGAAACATGCAGTATGGGGGGCTTGGGGGTGCCAGTGCCAAAATAGGGGGGATGCAGGTGAAAATGTGGATTACAGGATGTGCAGAAGGGGAGAGCTGATGGAAGAGGTGGCTCCGTGAATGGATCAGGCCAAGGTACATTGTGCACAGAGGTGAGGAGGCGACACAGGATGAGGTGGGAGGATGGTGGCCAAGCCCTGCCACTGGCCCAAAGGCACAGCACTGCTCAGCCTGCTGTGCCAGGAGGAAAATTGCTGGTTCTTGCACATCTGAGGGACTGAAATGCCAATGCGACTGCCAGGAAAAACAGGGCTTTCAAGTGGAAGCAACGAGAGGCTCATCCTGGAGCAAATCTGGATGCAGCAAAGCTTTACCATTTGCCATGGCAACACACTTCCCTCGAGTTCTCACTCTCCTCCTCCCTGCTTCTCCCAGCTCAGCAGCCTGGCCAAATGCCACCCTAATGCCCCACCAGCACCATGCTCCTCCCAAGACCCCGTTGTCCTGCTGGGCTCCCCCCAACAGACTGGAAGCAGCTGCAGTAAAGCTGGCACCACACACGTGTGCACACACACACGGGGATTTTCCTTCCTCATTCCCTCGGCTGAGCTGTGCTGATCAAGAGTCTTGTTGCTAAAAGTCTCTGGTTCAGTTAAGGCTAAGGATCAGGGTTTCATTAATCAACCTCTTTCCAGCAGTCTCCTTTGTGGGACAGGCACAAAGCATACCCACAAGCTGCAACTGGTATCTTTGCTTTTGTTTAACTGGTCCCTAATTAGGAGGTCTTCCTTCCATTTCAACCCTCAGACCCACCCCACAATGCTCAGACTTGCCCCAGGATGCTGGAGAGGAGAAGGACGTGGTGGCTTTCTTTGCAGTGCCCTGCTCTAGGAGAGGGAGGGCTCCTCATGCATTAAGGTAGAGAAAGGGTTCACTAGAAAAAGCTTCCCTCTCTGCCTCAAACCAGCCTCATCCCTGACCCTTTCCCTCACAGGAACCGTGATCCAGCCTCTGCTGCAGGATGGTCTAAGGAGGAGCAGCTTTAAATGTGCTCTCAGCATTCCCACAAACAATTCCCAGCCCTGCTGTCCCTGGCCCCTGTGCAGGTCACTCTCCCTTGCATGGAGGAGCTGGAGGCTTTACTTCCTTCATCCTTTTTTGGGAGATGAATTCTTTCCCAGCTCACTGCTAAGCCCCTGGTTCAACAACACGTATTTTTTCCACTTGGCCCTGACTCTTTTACATCACTCACCGCTGCAGGACCTGCCAGGACTGCCCTGGCTGTGTCACTGCTACTTATCAACATCACTCCCAGCCTCTACCCCCCTGAAGACTCTCAAGACATCCCTGGCAGAGGCACAAACCCCTGTGTAGTTTAAGCCCTGATGGCCCTGGACTCGCCTTTCTCCATCATTACATGCACACCCTTACACAGCTCCCACCAGTCCTCAAGCCACAGCCAAAAACTCAGCAGCTCCTGTTGGCTTTTCTGTAAATAACTGGTATTCTGTACAGCTGCAGGGCTGAGACCTTCTCTTGGGGACAGGGACGTCTGCAGAGCCTCAGCAGGGAGGATACAGGCTCTCCTAACAGCTTCACCAATTGTGAGGCAGGGATGCTCCCAGGCTGAGCCCCAGGAAGCCCAGAGGGTTCCTGTCCTCCCTGCATGGAAAGGGCCTTTCCCAAAAGCTGCAAAGCTCACTTAATAGCCTGCATTTACATCCCAGCCTGTGATGTGGGAAAAACATTTAAAGAGATGCTTAAACTTAAGTACATCGTTAAGCCTCGGGTCTGTGCAGCACTCAGGGATTCCCAGGCACTCTGGCAACAAAACCAGACAAATCCCAGCAAAGGCAGCCCCACAACAGCCACCTGGGGAGGGTCAGAGAGCTCTGTGCACTGCACACACCTCTGCCTGCTTTCCCCAAGCCCTGCTGGGGCGCTGGCCACAGGGGTGGCACCGCTTGACCATGCGTTTTCAGAGCCCTGGTTTGTTTGGGGGCATGGGCAGACAGGCAGCCCCTGACACCCCATGTCCTGTGGATATTGTGACTCAGGACAAGTGAGAGGCATGATCTCTGAGCAAGTGGCTCAAGGCTAGGAACAGGGAGGAGAAAACCCTGCTCCTCCCCTGCTTCTTCGTGACAGGAACCAAGTTTTGCTAGAGCTTAGAAATGCTGTGAGTTATTAAATCATTATTAGTTCACTGTGCCTCAGGGACAGGCTGTTCACTCCCCCTGTCCCCCACCATGCACAGTGCCCCATGGTTTGCATGGGTTACAGAACCACAGAATGGCTTGGGCTGAAGGGACTTTAAAGACCATCTAGTCCACCCCCCCTGCCATGGGCAGGGAACGTTCTACCAGACCAGGCTGCTCCGAGCCCCATCCAGCCTGGAACATTTCACTTTATCTCATGGAGCACATCTAACCCCACATGCTGGTGTGTGCACTGCTGCTGGCTGCAGAGCCATGCATCCCCTCTCCATCCTGGGACTAAGGCTGGGAGCACTCTGGGGACTTCAAGGTAGATAACCACATCCCTCAGGTCCAGGGAGATGTGTCCCATGGCTCCACTCACACAAAATGAAGCCTAGGTGAACCACAAGGAACTTGTGCATCATGTCCCCAAGGGCAGCTCCAGCCCCAGCAGCACCTCACAGCTGGGACTTTGCCTTGTCTTTCCCATCTGCCTTCCAGACGCTCTTGCAGCATCTTCTGCCAGTCCCACCCCAGACCCTGCCTCCTACATTCAGCTCCCACCTGAGGATGGTCCTCATCCCATCTGGGGTGTAAGCCCGTGTCACGGCTCTCCTTGTGCCACCTCCCTGTTCCTCCTGGCCCCAAACCTAACCATCCACTTCACCCAGCAGGACCTCAGCCAAGCCAAATTATTTTTAAATTCCTTCTTGGCAATAATCCGCATCACACCAGGTGACTCATGGGCTCGGGCAGGCAAGCCCGAGGGCAAACTGTCCTGCCCACACTCAGGTTTCTATTCTTGCTTCTCTTCCATTTCCATCCCTTGTCCTCAGACATGCCCGCCAGTAAGCATGAGTCAAGCTCCAAAAATCCCAGGGGAAAGAGACATTGCTGTGGTCACCTATTTCCAAAACACTGGAGCAGCACGTACTTCTGGTGGGTTACTCTTGATATCTGCCCTGCTCTAATTCACCCTGATCTTTCTCTCAATTAGCCTCTGGAAGAGATTAAACTCTCACGCTGCCTAATGAGCTTATGGGTCTGGTCCACTCCTTCCCGGCACCATTCCTCTGACTGAGCCTGGCACGAAGGAGACAAGCTGTTCTCCCAGGAACACAGCCAGGTCTTCAGCAGGTGAACATCCTTTTTCAGCCTTTCTCCTTGCTCCTTCTCGAAAAACTCATTGCTTTTGCCCATTTTTATCCTGCCTGGGGTAAAATAAGTGTCTAATTTTCTTCGTGTGCTTTGATGACTTCTGAACTGGGGCTATATTGCTTGAGCAGGAGATTAAAAAGCGGAGACTTTTGCCTGCAATGACATTATTTTGGTTTGGGATTTTTGTTCAAAGCTCACATTTTGCTCTTGGCTCACTACAAAAATAAAAGAAGAGACCCACCCATGGTAGATGTGGGCAAAACTTAGTCCTTCCTGGCCAGAAAGGGATAGAAATTTTCCACCCAATACAGACACATGAAGCAGTTGCTGTTAAGAGCAATCCAAAAATATTGCCCAACTGTGGCCACATCTGGGGGTTATTTTCATAACATTCCCTGTCTCTTGGCTTTTTTTGTGTGTGTGTTTTTTTGGTGATCCATCTTCATGGTACACATGGGCAGGTGTGTGGGCAGGGGTGGAACCAGGCACAGTGAGCCATGAATGGCTGCCTCAACGCAAAGGCTCTGGCATGTGCATGAGAGGATAAAGCAGATGAAGTCGATGTGGCAAACACAGCTTTGGTATGAAATAATGATGGGAGATGTGTTTTGGGACCACACGTGAAACCACGTGATCCCATAATGGTGGCACCTTGCCCAGGTCCCCAGGTGTGCCCACCTTGGGCCAGCTGTTACCTGCTGTCTTTGGTAGGCGGAGAATGTCCTTTCCAGGTCTTCGAGGTCCAGGATTTTGAACACTTTTGTGTCATCTATCTTGGTCCACACAGTGCCTGCCAGCTTGTTCTGCAAGATAGTGGGAGCACTGCAGGTTGGGGGTCTCCTGCCCTTACAGCACCTCTAGTCTCACTGCCCAAATTATTGCCCAGCTTACCTCTGGAAGCTTGGACCAGTTGAAAGACTTGAGGGCGTTCGTCGGCTGAGGGATGCTCTTCTTCTTGAAGGTCATGCCCAGAGGTGCTCCAAGGGGAGGCACCATTCCACCCAGGGGTGGGGGGCCAGGGGGAGGTGGGGGACCACCTGGAGGAGGTGGTGGGGGAGGCGGTGGCGGACATACCCCTGGGAGCGGTGGGGGTGGTGGAGGGGGAAGAAGAGATCCGGGAGTTGGAGAAGGTGAAGGGCCACCAGGTGCTCCTGGTGGCATGGGAGGTCCTCCAGGGCTGGCAGCACAGATCGCCCTCTGGGAGAGAAAGAAGAATGGGGACTGGTCATATGGAGTTGGGGGACACCACCTAAGAAACATCCCCATGCTCACTTTTAATTTTCTTAGTTAAAATTTAGGAAACAAAGGGAGCATGCAAAAGTGTCAGCATTCCTGACTGAGGTTCAATGCAAGTGAAAAGACAAAATCATCCCATCAAAAGGGTCAGACATCTTGGTGGCTCCCCCAACAAGCCTCTTTCTCACCCCTCCCCATGCAGCTCAGCCTCCTGAAATCACCCCACAGCATTTGCAGGGGGTTTGGGACCAGGCCCACACCAGGGAGCAGGTTCGAGGTCTCACCCTGCTCATCTCGTGGAGCTGTGCTGTGAGATCTGCCACTTGCTGCTTGACCTGCTTGTGCTCGCTGGACTCCTTCTCCAGCTTCTCCTTCATCTTGTTCAGCGTCTGCATCATCTCCTCCTTCTCCTGGGCCTTGGCATCACACTCCCGCTCCTTCTTCTCCAGCTTCTGCTGAAGCTCTGTGTGCTCTGAAACAGCCCCAGGAGACCACTTTTGGGTGACAAGCACTCCTTTTTGCCAACGGCAGCCCGTGGTGGGGCTAAACCCAACGCTGCCCTGCAGAGAAACTGCAGCTGACAAAAGGGAGCCTGTGCTGTGCTGTAATACCCCATTTGGAGCCTCTCCATGAAAGAAGCAGTATTTGCTTTGCCCACTTCCCATGTCAGCCCCATGGCATGATACTATCTCAGCCCCTCAATAAAGGCTGCAGATGCATGTATAAATAAATACATAAATACATGTGTATGTTAACTTTTAAGCCAAGGTTAAAGTTGACACTGTATATTTCTCCATGACTCACCTTTTCTCATTTTCTCTGCTTGCTCTTTCCACTGTTTCACTTCATTTTCATTGACTAACCTAAAAGGAAAAGGGATGTAGCACGTGAGACAATCCTACTACAGCAAATAAGAGACCATCACCAGCAAGAAACGTGACTGAGCAAGTGGGATTTAAGGTTCCCAAACTGGTACACCTAACAGCTCTGCTGTGTCTCCCTCCAGCAGGGTTACGTAAAATTTATCAGGGAACATGCAAAAACTCCTAAATCTCAAGTATTGTCTGCAAGTGCTGTCTAATGGAAAGGACGGGCTTAATTTATAAGGTGGGGTGAGTGAGTCCTGGCAAGTCAACAGCTCCAGGGATGCTGGCTTGTGTCCAGCTGAGGACAAGGAACATCACTGTGTGACAGCGACAAGTAAGGAACAGTCACACTCGAGCGCTTACATTCGTACAACATTTTTAATGTTGAAGTTTTCCAGGGGAGTGGCGTCGGGGTCCTGCCCTTTGTCACTCTGGATGACGATCTGCTGCACGATCCTGTCGAGCAGCAGCCAGTACTGGACAGTGTTACCGCTTCTTTTATCTGCAGGGAAGGAAGGGGAGAGACTGACGTGAGCAAAGGGGAGGTTGTGACGCCCCTGGGCAGGAGAGCTGGGCTGCCAAGCCTCCAGCAAGCCATGGGTTTCCTGGTCTCTCCTGGGACTCACAAGGCATCTGGAGACAGTGATGCAGGATGGACATAAAGTGCGGGTATGCCTCGCTGTGCGTCAGCCTCTTCCTCGTCAGCTCAAACATCTGAGTTGCACTTTTGGTGTCGATGTGGACCTGTGGACAGGAGCCAGGCAAGGTCAGGCCACTGCACCCACAATAGCATCTCCTGTTCCCCGAGTCTCAGCTTCAGACCCTACAAGTCACCCCTACCCCAAAACTGATGGACAGATCAGCCCCACTGCCCTGCGAGGGGCAAACAGAGCTGCTGGGCAGCCAGAGGACAAAAGGGCTAAAGGAGGCTCTAGGACAGATGTTGCAAAAGAGCAGGGCAACAGGAAAGATTTCCAACATCTACATTTTATCCAGAACACCACTCTTTGTCCCAGGGCACACAGGTGTTTTTAAAACTAACTGTGACATTGAGTGCCAGTGTCTGCATCAGGGGCATTCGTACTCACCAGCTCGAATCTTTTGGCAAACTCCAGCTCATCTTCATTTCTAAGCATTTCAAAGAAATCTAAGTGCCTGAGGAAAGAAAGGAAAAAAAATACTGTCAAAAGCAGATACAAATGTGACAATTAATAAATTATAGACACCTGATCTGTCAGCAGCCCAGAGACTGGCAGGGCTTGAAACACCAGCTGAACCTTCAGCCTCGACCTCCTAGTCATTACAGCATGTCCAAGGAGCCTTTTGGGATGAGAAGAGGTGGATGAGGGCTGACAGCATCCCCGGACCCCTGATGGCACATCGTTCCCAGCTCAACCCTACATCAGAATGCAGCAAAACCACGCTGGAATATTTTGTTCCGTCTCTGGAGACAGCAGGGAATTTCTGTAAGAGGTGTGACTCTAGAGCCATGTGCTTTCCCCAAAGGCCAAAACCAGAAGCAAGGGCACCAAACAAAAATCCCAAGTGGGCTGGGAGTCACTACTCACCGGTCAAGGGTTGAATTTTCATGTTGTCTTAACTTATCAATGACTGGCTGGATCCCGAGCATGAGGAACTCGTATCTCAGATGGAGTCTGAAATCCAGGCTTTCCTGCAAGGGACAGTTGTGGGCTCAGCACAAGATGCACATCCTCAGAAAGTTCACTGAAATAAGAGCACCCCAATCACACCCCAAGGCCTCCCTCTCCCAGAGCCCCGGCGCTCACCACGCCTGCCCCCTGACTCAGGACGGCATTGATGAAGGACATGATGGCTGTCTTGAGGCTCACTTCATCTCGGTACCGGCCCGTGCTCTTGTCCAAGTCGTTGATCAGCGTCTGCCAAACACACGGTGTCAGTTAAAGCCCCGTGACAGCCCCAGTGCTGCAAAAACAGCCAGGGAACACACGCAGGAACAACTCCTCACGATGCTCCCATAGCTGGTGATGCACCATCAGCTGCTGGCCACCCCAGCACCCACTTGGGCTGACATCAGCCCATCCAGGTATGCTGCAGCCTTGCAGAGCTGTGATCCCAGTGACCCTGCACAAGCAAGCTGGGTTTTTTTTGGTTGGTGTTGCCTTGAGTAACTGTTTCCTCCCTCTTCGCTTGGCTGCAGATCTCATCAGACACGGTTCTGGGCTAATTCCGGATTTCTGGACTCGCAAGCAGCCATAACAAAACATTTGCAAGCAGCCATTTAGATATTCAGGGGGAGAAAGGGACAGGAATGCTGAATTTCAGGGGCTGAGGGGTGAGTGGAGACACACCCACCTGAAAACGAGTCCTTTCGCTGGCGTATTTCTGGTAGTGCAGCATCGCCTCCAGTACCTTTTTGTGGCCCCCGGGAACCAGGCACACGGCGCCCATGATTTCCAGCACTGCCACCTTTGTCTTAATGTTCTCCGTGCTCAGACTCTGAGCGATTACGTTAATGCTCTCCAGGTGGGCCAGGACGTGGGCCCGGCCCAGGGAGTTGTTCATTAGTGCTTTTATACATCCAATGAGCGAGGTATGTATTCGAGACTCTGCTGTCTCATAGTCCATGCTTTTCAGAAAGTTGAGGATACACGATAAGCCATCCAGGTCGATGAACCGGGTCACAAACCTGCCAGGAAGAGGGGTTTTAACTTCAAAACAAAAGGCTAAAGGACTGTCTTACCCACAAACAGGCCTAACTTGTTTGTTGATGTAAACCCAGAACCTTCTTATATACTTTTTATTGGACACCAGGAAGCCTGAAGAACTCCTGGGCTCAGACACGGGGATGGGGTTATAAAAATCAATTTAACTGGTGCCTGATAGCATAAGCAACTAGGAATCATCTGCACAAGGTTGTCCAGAGCGAGGATATTTGGAAGAGGACCAGGTAATCCAGCCATCAACACAAGTCCCGGGATGGAGATCGGAAGTTTGCAGTCACACTGCAAAAAATACAACCCTGAGTCTTAAATCCCACTCACCCAAGACCAGTTTTGGACTGGAAGAAGATCCCAGACCCTTAAGTCACCTCCTCATCAGCTGCAGACACCTCAATGTCAGCCTTTCTGCCTTCTGTTACCTCTCCTGCCTCACCATCCACACTCTTCTCCTCCTTTAGGCACATCTCCCCAATTTTAAGGGATTTTTAATTTTTATGATGACTTACAATGCCACTGAGCAGAAAGCAGACAGCAAACACACGGCAGCGCCCCAGGCAGATTCACCAGAGCAGGCAGACAAAACACTGCACACTGCTGAGGCATTTTAGGGCCCCCCTGCCCAGTGCCATCCAGGCTGGGTGTCCTCTGGTTTGGCAAAAGGCACGGGCTCGGAAAGCAAACGAGCCAAGAACATCCCAGCACTGGGATAATTTTAATTTGAAACAAGCCATGCTGATGGGCAGCAACAAAAGGGCTAATTGCAGGCTTGGGGAAAACTGCTTTGTCTGCTTCAAAGCCTGCTCTTCTTCCAGCCAAAGTCAATAGCAAAGTTAAGTGTTCACCTCCCTGGGGGCAAAAATAGGTCCAACAGGTAAAATTTTCTACAGAGCCTGCTGCATCCCTCCAAAAACACTCAAACCCCAGTTTTCAAGGACTTTGCAACGTTTCATGGATGGCCACCAGCCACAAGGTCCAGGTGTCACAGGAATCAGGTGCTCATCCTCGACCCTGTGAATTTCTTACCAAGTACCATCACCACAGGTGGAAGAGGGAAAAGTATTTGCAAGCAATAGTAAATTTGTTTCTTCCATAACCAAAACAGGTCAGGTATTTCCTACTGGAAGATGTTCCCATCAGAAGATGTCAACCTGAGGCATCTCAGTGTGTGCACGCAGACTCCAGAGAAAACGAAATTAGGAAAAGCTACACATTCAGAAAGAAGTCCCAGCCTTCCTTTATCCTCCCTATCAAAAGTTCTTTTCATTTCATAAAAGCCTGAAGATTCATGTGACTTTATTCCCTTATAAAGTGCAAGAGGAGCTGAAGTTAAAACAAAGGGCCTGGCTGACCAATAAAAATTGTCGTTTTCTTGGGAAAAAAAATCAATCTGTAAGGAATTCTTACCTTCTGTTCCAGTAAGAACAAAGGAAAATTTGGAAAAAATAAAGAAGCTGCCTGATTTGTCTAGACAGGAAAGTCCTGGTGGCTCTTGGTCACTAAAAGGACCAAGAAAAAGGAACAAAATGACAAAATGGGACACAAAAGAAGCAGTTGGTGAAACAAAAAAAAAGCAATTTGTGCCTCAGAGTCCTGGCCTTCCTCACCCTGTACAGCTCCCATTTACATTTCTATTTAACCCCCTGCTCTGCCAGAGAACTCAAATCCAAAGCCACAACCACAGCAATAAAGCCAGGAAAGGGAAGGGAATTGCCTCATTGGTTTTGTCCGCAGTGCAGTCTTCAAACTTTCGATTGTTTTATTTCTCTCCTCCTCATCTTCTTTTTCCAAGGCAATCAGTGATTTTCTCTGTGAAAGGAGGAAGGCAGAAGTCAGAAGATTTCCCTGCAAAACGTGTGCCCAAGGAGTGTCAGTGCCCACCGCGCCAAGCCATGGGGATCCTAAATCCATCCTGGAAGTCTGGAATCCTTACAGCAATCACAGGACTTGGTAAACAGAGCAGTAAGGAAAACCTCTCTGTGGTCTGCAAGGAGACAGCCTGGACTGGGGACAGGGGGATGAGGCCACTGTCTCCAAGCCCCCACACGACTCCTGCTCTGCTCTGCACTGGTGTGGCCTCACCTTGAGTCCTGGGGGCAGTTTTGGGGCACCACAATATAAAAAAGACATCCAAAAAAGACATTGAGCTATTGGAGAGCATCCAGAGTAGGCCATGGGGATGGTGAACAGCTAAGCCTGTCATTCCCAAGTCTCCCAGTGCAAGCCACCAGTGTGCATCTGGGTTGGGGACAGTGGCTGTGTGCACAGGATGCATCTCCCACACTGTGCTTTGCTCTCCAGCTGGGGCTGGGATTTGACTCCTGCACCAGGGCAGGAGGGCTGCCTGCTCCCTGGGCATGCATGGGGTACAGCTACAGCTAAAGCAACCCCCAAGTGGTTCCTGCACCACCCGACAGCGCTGGGCCCCCAGAGGTGTCAGGGTGAGCTCTGCCAGCACCAGCTGAGGCTAATCCAAAGCAGAGAGAAAGGGTCCAGCAGACATGAGGAGCTGTGCTGACCCCAGCATTTAACCCAGCTCCTCTTCAGCAGCACGTCAGGGAGATCAAAGCCACCCTCCAGGCATCTGGCAGGCTTTGATCACAAGCTCTGCTCAGGCTCAGGGCTCTGCCTGGCTGGCAGCCCATGGCCAGCACTGGGTGTTCCTGCACTCCCAGAGGGAAGCAGCACACTCCCTCCTGGCTCACAGCCCCTGCTCATCCCTCTGCCCCATCCCTGCAAGTGTTCAACGCCAGGCTGGATGGGGCTTGGAGCAACCTGGTCTGGTGGAAGGTGTCCCTGCCCACAGCAGGGGGGTGGAACTGCATGTTCTTTAAGGTCGCTTCCAACCCAAATGCCATCCATGGTTCTGTGATGGTATGAAATGCCCCCGATCCCGTAGGGACATCTCCACTTTGCACCTGTTGGTCTAACAGATGAGACTGCCTCTGTTAACACCTGCCACCCTCTCAGGCACAACAACGCTGACAGACTGTCCCCACTGTGCTGCTGCCCCACACGGGGTTCACAGGCACCAGAGCACTGGGGGAATACTCACAGCAGCCATTGAATTCAGCTGATCGATGTAGAACTCTGGCCAGCTGGTGGCTCCTTTATTTTCTTCCTGGTCCTGAAGGGGATAAGAAAGAGAAACAAAACCAGAAGATTAGTAGAAATAGTATTAACATCCCCTGCCCTTCATGACCAACTGCTTCTGAAGTGCCTCTGAGCTCTTGCATTACTTTATATTAATCGAAGTGTGACTTTCTACATTCTGAGCTCACCCCTGAAAGCTCCAGCTATGGGAACATTACCTGTTTTACTGAGCTGCCATACTTTAAATACAATTACACCACCTGCCTGTGACCAAACGCTGCCCCACTGATACCGCATCAGTCTTGTGATTACCAGCTTCCAAGAAACCACACTGAAATTTTACATCCAAATTTCTCTTGTTTCAGTGTCCTTGAAGCTTTGGCTGCACAGCCTTGAATATGCTTGGGGAGGAAAATGTTTACAAGCAATGAAGAGTGTTTAAATGTGACATGATCTAGGCTGCACTCCTGGAGCAGAACCATGACTTATCAACATATCAACATCCTAAGAGAGACTCCAGGCATAACAGACAATTCCTCTGGGGACTTCATAAGTCACTAGAAGGGAACATGCATCTGGCAATGTTGCCTCTTAAAGGATGTCACCCCTGGGCCCATGACCTATGACACTGAATGATGCAGAGCCTTGTTTGGCCATACTGGTCTACGATGCCCTGCATCTGTTGGGGCCCATGAGGGGTTTTCAGGTTCTACCTTGTTCTTGTAGGACATGATTGAAGGACCTCTGAGCCCAGCTCAGATAACTAATGCTGCACATTCCCAGGGGCTGCATGGAGTAAGTAGGCAGAATTTGAGGGAATACTTAATAATTAACCTTTTCCCCCACTTTATTTTCCTAAAAAACATATACATCAAAAGAAGAAGAGGATTTCACAGCAGAAATGCCACACAGGTCTAGGCTAGAGTCAACAAATACTGTACAAATCCCAGACACTTTCCATCAGTAACCATCTTCTGATCACAGCCTGACTTGATGCACAGTTCTGCCCCTTCCCTAGCTTTAAGAGATGCTTGTAAACCTCATCTTACACCACAAACACCAACGATGGTGGGAGCTGGACAACCTCCTCTCTGCCCCCACATCTGTGCATGCAGACAACTGCAGCTGATTTCAGCGAGCCCAAGGAGCAGAGTCCCAAATATTTACCGTGGCTCAAGAGGCAAATGTGGGAAACATTTGTGCATCCAAACTGCCCACGCTGCAGCGCGCCAAGACGAGGACACGCGGAGTCAAGGACAGGTAATTTGGATGAGATTCAGTTCACCCCTGGGCAGCACAGCCTGTGCCTGCAGACCTGACCCTTCCTTTCGCTGTGCCTGGCTCCAGGGTAGGGACAAAACAAGTCTGAGAGCAACAAGAGGCCTGGAAACCTCTGCCCTTCGCTTTAACACTCCTCCTGACCCCACAACCCCTCAGAGGTGCCAAGCAGCTGGGCTGAGGCTCAGGCCACCTGTCTGCTCAGAGTCAATTCTGTCTGACATGGCCACTGAGTCTTTCAGGTCCTCAGCTGGGCCCTGTGCACCTGAGCCAACCCCCTCCTCCAAGCTGCCTCATGCCCTGCCAGGAGAAGGCTCAGCACAAAGCTTGTGGGCATTCTGATTTTCCCAGCTTTCCTGCCCCACTTCAGAGTCCGGCATGCAAATGTACTCCAGGGGACAGCGGAGCTGGGACACTCATGGGTGCCTTGAACATGGGTGGCCCTGTCACCTCCTGGAGGAATCAGTGAAGGTCTTCCCCACCACCCCTCTTATAAGGACCATCTCTTTCCCACCAGTGGTCCCAACAGAGACACCAGCTGAGAAGGGGTGGCAAGGTCCCCACCACAACACAGCACCAAGAGGTGTCCAGATGCGCCCAGCCAGGAGACCTGGGCAGGGAGTGAGATCCGTGCTGAGGAATGGGGAGGGAAGGCAGCAGGGCTGGGTCATCCCACATCCCAGGACCTTCCCATGTTCTGTGAACACCTGTGAGGCAGGCAGGGATCTGGACCTGCTGCTCGTTTAGGGTTGAAAAGAAGCGGTGGAGCAAATAAAGGTCTCTGGGGGGCCAAGGGGAGGCTGAACAACAAAATTGGCTAAACTGCTCATTTATAATTAACGCGCTGCATTATAAATATTTCCCTTTGCTGGGCTCCCTCGGGCTCTTGCATTTCCTCTCTGAAACCCCCAATTTAGAAAGCACTCTCAATTAAGTGCAGCAGAACCTCATTAATTCCGATGAGCAGCTGGGCAGGCTCGTCAGAAAGCAGCAAAGGGGGACTGCACAATAAAGCAGGCAAAGATCAGGGCACGGGCTTCCCTCAGCTCGCTGCAGGATGTTGCTCAGTGGTAATTACTGGGGCTAATGGTCTACAGCACACTGATAAGTGTCCTTTGGTGTATTCCTGGTGGTAAAGAAATCTCCTGACAAAATGACAGCCCGGAGGGAAGTGAGTCACAAGGCTCTGCTCAGTGCCAGGAGGAGGGAGGAACCTCTCTGGCATCAGGGTTTGAAAGGGTGAATGTGTAAGATGTTTTCCCAGCACCCACAGTGGGTTTTGGGGATGTGGGTTTTGCAGCCCGCCTTCAGGACCCAGACACAGAGCTGAGTACCTCCAACGTGAGCATCTCCAGGATGCTCCACTGCATCACTGAACATCTCCCAGTTTCTAATTCTCTGGGCTGAGTCTTTGTTGTGTGTGCTCTCAAGCAGCACAGAAGTGAGGGCTGATCTGAACCCTGCTGGAGCCCAGACTGAGCTGCTCTGTTAGAGACACACTGATGGCTTTAATTGCACGCTTCAGGGAAGAGGTCCTTTCTCTTCTACAACATTTGCATCAACATCCCTCACTGTCCTCCAGGCCCTGATGTGCCACCACGCACATGCTCTGCTGCAAAACTTAGGACATGCCAAAGTTGCACAGCCAAGGGCAAACCTTGCTCCATCCCCTGCTTTGCTCCACCTGCTCTCCCCACCTACTTCTTCTTTCCAGGGACCTGACAAAAACACAAATCCCATCAGCTACGGCTGTGGTGTCACCATGTCACCCTCTCCTGTCACAGGCTCTGCTGTCCCTTCACCCTAAGTTCTGTGCATGGGGCTGATGGATGCTGCCACTCCACTGTTTTGTTCCACGGTGGCAGGGGCAGGGGGTGCTGATGTGAACCCAATGAACAAGCTCCATCCCCTCCTCAGCACCGCAGGGAAAGCAGTGCCCGCTCAAGATGCCTCATTAACAGGAGCTTTTCCAATCTGCCAGCTCCAGCCATCCCTTTGCTCTTCCCAGGGAGATTTCACGCTCCCCAGCCCTGTCATGTCTTGGTTACAAGGCTGACACTTCCACGGCCTTCGTGCCTCCCCCTCGGAGTGTCAGCAGCTCCCACAGCCAGACTTCCTTCTCTTCCAAATGACCACTGGACAGAGGAAGTGGGGCCTCAGCCAGTAATGACTCAAAGCAATTTCAAGGCTGGCCTCAACCTATTTGCGCCTGGAAGATGCATCTCCTGCCGCTCTGACCCGTAGGAATGCAGCTGCTGGGAGGGAGCACTGCAACCTCACAGCATGTCCCCATGGTGGTGGGGAGAAAGACACCTGTGATGTGCCTCAGGGCTTTGTCACACCTGCTTTGCTTCCTAAAAAAGCTTCTGGCAACATCTTTGAGATCCTCAGTCTGCAGGTGATGTCACATCTGATCCAGCAGCCTGCTTCCCTACGCTCACAGCCCATGGTGGTGCTTTGGGATAACTGGATCTGGAGCTGCTTTGGGATAATTGATGGTGGCTGGCTGAGTTCCCCATTCATCTGATGTCCAACACACCAAGCTACATCCTATGAGGTTGGAAGGAAAGGCCTGGCTCACAGCAGCCAGCTCCACGAAAGCCCTAGAGAGCCCTTCAGTGACAACATCCATGGCTTTTCTCCAAGGTAACACGTGATAGGACTAAAGGAAATGGCCTCAGGTTGTGCCAGGGGAGGCTTAGGTCGGATATTTTGAAAAAATTATTCACTGAAAATGTGGTGAGGAACTACCCAGGGAAGTGGTGGAATCACCATCCCTAAAGAGTCCAAAAAGGTGTTGATGTGGCACTTGGGGCCATGGTTTAAGGGTGAATATGGCAGTACTGGGTTAATGGCTGGATTCAATGATCTTAGAGGTCTTTCCAACCTTAACAATTCTATGATTTTGATGGTTCACCTCCCTCTTGGCACTACCTGCAAGGTTAGTCTGCCCCAGGAGAACTTTGCTCCGGGGAAGTCACAGCAAGGGGCTAAAAAAACCCTCTTCAGTTGGTACCTGCTGCAAAAATAGAAACACCCCCTTCATTTTTACACATTGTCCTGACACAACTTTTATTTTGCACAGTGTTCCCCGCCCCTCCTTGCTGCTCCATAACAGCAGAGCAAGGGAAAGCTCGCAGCAGCTGGCAGCCCATTGCATTTGGGCAATCCCTCCCTCCCTGACTGCTCTGGATGATCCACCTGGATGCTGTTTGCAAGGTCAGAGAGGAAGCAGACTCTGGCATGGATGGGTTTTAAAGCCAAGGGGTCTGCAGCCTGCATGAGATGTTTAAATCCAGCCCAGCTCCACCAGCATGGCCCAGCCTTTGCCAGGTGTGTGCTGGGCAAGGTTTGGACTCACCACAGCCCTCCAGGGCTCCCTCATTCCTCCAGGTATCCCTGGAACAGCACCTAAATCATTCAACTAAAGCTGCTTCCCCAGGGAGCCATGCTGCAAAGGGCTGGAATTTCATCAGACTCTCCCCAAGCTGGGATCTCAGGGTCTGAACCAGCCCAGCCCAGCCCGCTCTGGTTTTCCATATGCTAACACTTCCTATACCCTCTCTCCACAAATACACACATGCCCTCGTACGCTTTTCCCAGGGTTTAAAAATTATGCTCCCCATAAGCAAATATAGCATGACCAGATGCCTTTCATAGTCAGCTGGTTCATTGTTTGAAAAGCTTCGCTTTAAAATCCAAAAAGATTGCTAACAGATGCATTTTTTGGCTGGAGAGCGAGAAAAACCTTGCTTAAACAAAAGTGTGTTGTGATTGGAACTAAAAAGGGAATTACCTTGAAAGATAAAAACTATAAACATTTCCCAGTGAAAAACACCCCCAGCCATGCAAACAGCCAGTTTCTCTCGGTCAGCCTGAGCAAATGACACCTGAGATGGTATTTCAACTGCTGCTGCAATAACAGCAGGTATATCTGGATGCTCAGAGGCCATGAAATCCTTCTCATCCATCCCAGGTGACCCTGGAGCATGGCAAAACGCCAAGCTATTTTATCCTCCCCTCCCCTGCATGCCATCTTTGTCAGCTTGTGCTCTTAGTTCTGCTACTGCAGCAAAAATATGGGGAACTGACATTTTTTAAATGAAGGGAATGGAACACAAGCCCCACAAAGGAGCTGCAGGACTGAGCAGGACAAGTGGAAGCGTGAGCTGGAAGGCGAAGCTCTCTGGAGGGAGTGGGTGGAAGGCGCAGTTGGAGGGGAAAGAGGCTGTCTGGCTGGGAAATAGAGGATTATTGGAGAGACATCACTCATTTCCCTATTTATCACACATTTCCCCATCCTCCCCTGAAAAACCACCACTGTGGCCTTTTCCTAATGCGAAGGGATCCTGGCTTTTTATCTGACCCTGAGGAAATTTTAGATACAAGCTTTGCTTCACACTGCTCAGAGTGATGCACCCAGGGTTAGTGATGCCACTGGGTTTTCAACACAAGCTTACAGAGCTCAGCATCACTTGGCATCCCTGTGGGCCATTTTTCCTACACTCCAGCTTCAGAACTGCTCAGCTGGACCCAAAGGGAGAGGAGAGGGGCAGAGCCAGACCCTGCGTTCACGCGAGCTGGTTTTCACTACCCATCCCTCCCACCTGGTTATTTATTCTGAGCATCTGCCCGAACACCCTGTACCCACCCATATTTTTGAGGCTCATAAAAACCACCCTTTGAGCTGCTTTAACAGCTTGACATGACACACACGGGCTGTCAGGAGCCAAATCTCCTGCGGTTAGAAAGGTCCTGCAGACTAAGCACAAAGGGTTAATCATTAACTCCCTCTGGAGCGTGGCCTCTGGAAAAAGGCCATCCTGAGTCACCCTCTTCCACAGAGGCAAACCCACAGCCAAAGAAACAGCAAATCTGGAAACCCTCCTGCTTCCTCCCCGTGCTTCCGAGCAATATCCTCTCCTGGAGAGCGGGGCCAGCAGGGAGCGAAATATTTTGGGATGAGGTATGAAACGAGTCATCGTCCAGAAATACCACTTCTAAAAGCAGATTTCACCCCGCTGTTAATGCATCTCCACCTTTGCATTTCCCTGCTTTATCCCAGCCGTAGAGGGGCTGATGACTTCAAAGAAGGTCTCTCCAATAATCTTTAAATCTCTCTCCTGCCCCGAGCACTGCATGGGTGCTGCATTTAGTGCAGGCTTCAGTTCCTGCTCAGGCTGCTGCTGATGGAACTCGCCAGCCCCACCACGAGATGCTTTTTGTCTCTCTGCCCCCTGAGCGACACAGGGTGATGCAGGTGGAGTGGGACCACAAGGAATTCATGCAGTGCAACCCCCTGGGCCCAGCAGAGTCAACACTGGGATCAAACCTGCTGTCTCCATGGATGGAGAATCAAGGAGGACAAAGCCTCCACCCTGCCAAGCCAGTCCTGTGGGCTGGGATAAAACCAGCTGCTAGCAGGGCAGAGAAACCAGGATACAGGGCTGCAGGCCATGGGGAAATATTCCAGGGAAAGAAACATGCCTGGGGAATAGCTGGATTTCCCCTATTTCCTCTCAACAGGCGCTGCCAAGGCCAGGTGCTGTCAGGTCTCTCTCCAGGACAACCCAGCAAAACATGTCTCAGTTTTGGCTCCCTTTTACGAAATCTTGCCCATCATGGGAATATATAAAACATGCGACATCTGGGATGCGCTCTGGGGAGCTGAGTGTGGTGGATGACACCGACAGCACAGGAGGAGCGCCAGCCAAAACTGGCAGCAGAGGAAAGAGCAAAAACTGCTCAGGCGACAATTTTGGATTGGTGGTAAGTCAGGCAGCTGCCTGAGACTGATGCCCACCTTTGCCAGCCCCCTGGGACCCACCAGGTGAAACGTTACAAGCATCTCAAGCAAAAACTTGTCATTAAACACAGGGTTTGGGGACATCCTGCACTTCCCGAATCGCCGCCACTCAGAGTGCAGCCAAGGCACTGAGGTAGGACCACTGTCCTATCCCCAGCTCTGCTGCCCTGTCCCAAAAGCAGACACTGCTCTCAGCTGGAGAAGTCCAGCACCTCTCCTCGATGCCAGGCTACCATGTAGGTGATCTGGCCTCATGAGAACATGGGAGCACAAGTAAGATTTGCTACGAGCTGCCAGGATATCCACCGGTCTTTCTGCTGCTCACCAGTCATCACCACACAGGGCAGGACAGCCTAGAGCCTGCTGGGCACAGAGACATGTTCTCCAGCCCATGTAATTCCTGACTTCCTCCGTGGCTGGAGCCTTCATTGATATGGTCTCACTCATTTTTAATTTAAAAACAGGAGAAAATAATTTGTCTCCACCAGCACATCTCCATCAGAGCAAGCAGTGGCACCTATGTTCTGCAGCTCACTGTGATGGTATCACAAGTAGGGAAGGAGTGACTGGGAACAGCCAGAGGAATGAGGACCAGAGGAGACCAGCAGCTAGGATCCAGCCTCGGATGGATGCCTGCTCCCAAAACCTCTAAGGATGCCACAGGCACTTCTGTGGCTCCTTCCTTCAACACCCCCAGTGAGCAAGGAGTTTCACAGCACAGCCTTTAAAACAAACATGAGAGCAAGGAGGTTCTGGAAAGGAAAAGAGCCACCATCAGCTCCATCTAAACCCTTCCTCTGGAGATTAGATAGCACGTAATCTCCACTCACAATAATAATTACACGGCTTTGCTTGATTTAACTCTCCCATTATCCAGACACACCAGGACAAGGCTCTGCTTTATCCACCAGGCAGTGACAGGCGAGCATCCCCTGCCCATTCTCTTGTTGATCCAGACCAGCGCCTGTAATTTGTTAACATCCCTTCTCCCCTCCGATTTAAATCTCGGGCATGGCAGGCCTCTGTCTAACAATAATACAGGGATTTCAGAGGTATTTATGAGAGGCTTAAAACTTAATCCTACATGAGCAAGGTAAGCCTGCTCTTGGCCTAAAATACGGATGGAAAATCTGGTGCCCTTGCTACAGCAGGAGAAAAGAGGCATCAAACAAGAGCGAGTGCCCTTCAAGTGGGGCCAGTGACTGCCACCCCCTGCAGCCAGGTGAGGGGCACAGTGGCAAATTTGGGAGCAGAATTACAGAACCCTAGAATAGTTTGGGTTGGCAGGGACCTTAAAGACCAACTGGTTCCAATGCCCCTGCTGTCAGCAGGGCACCTTCCACCAGACCAGGTTGCTCCAAGCCCCATCCAACCTGACCTTGAACACTTCCAGGTATGGGGGCATCCACAGCTTCTTCGGGCAATCTGTGCCAGTGTTTCAACATCCTCATTGTAAACACATTCTTCCTTTATCTAACCTAAATAATCTTCCAGTTTAAAATCATTATTACCCCTTGTCCTACTGCAGCAGCTCCTTTATAAAGTCTGTCCTCGTGTATTTTATAAGCCTCCTTTAGGTACTGGGTGGGGATCTAAGGAGATGGGGAGCAGCCCCTTGCCCCTGCAAGGCCAACCTCAGTGCCCACAGAGTTCCACGTGGCCCTGATGTGCTGGCAGGGATGAGAATGAGACTGGGGACACCCATGAGGGTTGTGGGGACACCCCCTACAGCCTGAATGGGCTGGAGACCAAAGACCTTGTTTTCCCAGAGAGTCACTCCAGGAACAGATACATTTCTGTGACACCCCAAATACCACTTGGCATCCCAAGAGATCTGTGCCCTTCTCCCCATCTCCTCCCCACCATGCATGAGAGGGAAGAGGCTCAGCACTCAAAGAGTCTCTTACTTTTTTCTTGCTGCAGTAGATCTGCCACTTCTTCTCTGCCGGCAGCGCAAACATGGCCTCTCTGTGCTTGTCCGTGAGGTCAAGTTCATCCTGGAAAGGGGAAAAGAAACACAAAACATGCAATGTGAGTACACAAATGGGTGATGGCACAGACACAATCCCCCAGACAAGCAGTGTAAATCAATGTGGGGCCACACCACAGTGCAGCAGCGACCCCGCAGCATCACCCCGGGACTCTTGATTTTTCAGGGCAATGACACCACTTTTCATCCTGCTCTTGATGACCTGCCCTGACTCTGGGCTGCCAAATTCCCTGCCTTGTCCCTCCCAGACATCTCCTCCATTGCTTTTAAAGGCTGTAAGTGTTTTGGAAAGGACACCCATGAAGCCATCACAGCTGCCCACAAGACTCACACTGAGAGCTTCAGGTGAGCAACCTCATCTAAGACACACACAGCAAAGAAAATTTCAAACAGGACCTTTCTTTTTTATCATTGTTGCTTCACTGGAGCACTTCACCCTGAGTGGTCCAGCCCATTTCCACTGCTGACACCCTCATATCAACAAAAACTGTAGGTGTTCTGGCTTTTGCTTTGTTTTCCTACAGCTAAAAATAGAAAGCTCTTTTCCTAATACCTACAGTTCACAAAGAGGTACATCCTCTCCATCAAAACTGGATCACGTACTGCCTGGTAGAGATAAAGCTGTTTACTGACTGAAGCTTTTATTGGTTTATCTGATGTTTTAAAGTACACATCCATTTTCGACTTGGAAGCTCGGTTAGCAGCGTGCCCTCCGCCGGGATGCCCGAGTATTATCAAAGCCTCATCGCTTCCTGGTGCTAGATGTAGGTCAAAGCTTTTATGAGGGAACTAAATAAAACATTCAGGCAGGGCTGGGAGGCTTGTTGCTAAAGCCAACATTGATCTTAGAACCATGGGTGTCTCTTAAAACCACTGATGACAATCCTCATGCTGGAAGGGTTTTGGGGCAGCAGTGAGACACTGGAGAGGCTGGAGAAGGTCACAGGAAAGCCCTGCCATGGCCTCCAGCCAACTCATCCCACATAGACAGTGGATTTAAGTAAGAGGATCCAATTAAAAATTACACACTTAATTCCAGCAACTAAAAAAACCCCATATGGAGACCTGTTAAAGCCTGAACAATAAATCAGCTAAAGCTGGCAGCTCCTGTACCCCAATCAAAGCCACATTTGGGGAAGGCTGAACAAGATGCGCCTGGCAAAAGATGGATGCCTGCATGAGCAAGCCCACAGGCAACCAAGAAATTCATCTGATCTAATTCAAGTTCATATTGCACCCAGTAGCCAAGGAAGGGAGCCTTCAGCTATCTTGTAACCCAAACCCAGGAGCCCTCCAGCACAACAACCATTGACAGAGGGCTGCTGGCAGTGCCAAGTATCTCAGAAAGGCTTATCTATCCACTGCAGGTATTGATTTCCCTTCTTGGTGAAATTACTCCTCAAAAGGAAAGGTGTTGTGGAGCTTTTTCTATTACATATTCATGGCGGAGGCTTTGCCTCTTCCCAGATTTTACCCTAAATCTTCAAACCACTGTGCTGCACAGAGCTCATGCTGATGGAGTTCTGGAAGCAGGCCCGGAAGACACCCTAACAACAGAAAGAACTATGCTGCTGCAACAGAGACTGGGGAAAAAGAGAGGACTGAGAAAGCCTGAGCCCAGTGTGAGACACATCTCATCCTCCTGCACCCAGGGAGGAGAACCCGGGCTGGGGACTTCTCCAACAAGTGCCATTCTCCAGCATTCCCATGTCCTTACAATTTGGGAGGTTAGAGATCCATATCAAGCAACCAACCTCCACCCCAGCCTTGGGCAAGTCTCACCCTTCCATGCCTCAAAATCAAATTGCACTTCACTGTTGTCTCCTCAGGCTATGAGCCAGTCAAATATCCAAGCTCTGCCTCAGCCCCAGTTCACAGAAATCACAGAATGGTTTGGGTTGGGAGAGACCTTAAAGATCATCTAGTTCCAACATCCCCCCCACCCACTAGACCAGGTTGCTCGGGGTCCCATACAAGCTGGCCTTGAACACTTTTTTGAACTTCTAAAGGTGGCCAACAGGATGACACCTACACAGGGACCTGGTTGCAATTCAGCTCACTGGAAAAGTAAATCTTGGAGTGTGGGGGAGGACAAAGGCCTCTTGATGAATATTTACCTCCATGGTGAGGGTTTGAGAGAGCACAGGAAAATGCCTCCAACTGTGACCCCACTTTCTGGCCACGTGAATCTGATAATCAGGCATGAAAGCACCAGCCACGCACATCTGCACTTAGGTCCTTAGAAAAATATTTACTGAAACTTTCAAAATACCCTACCCTAAAAAGACAACTTGTGCAAATGTGAAGACTTATTAACCAAGAGAAAAAAATCTAAACTGAGCTGAAGCCTAAGCAGGAGCAAGAAGGGACAAAGCAGAAGAACACATTAGGTGCTGGCACACGACAACGTGCAAACACATCCAAAAAAGGTGCAGAAACACTTCTGAGTCTCACACAGCACATTTCATTGTGCCCCAGCTCTAACACATTCAGTCATCACAGCCCTTCATCACCCAACAACACCTACCTAATGATATCTTGCAGGATGCTTGGGAGAGGTGTTTAAATAAATACTATGTGGCACCCAGTGAATATGAAAATCCTCATAATCAAAGAGTGACTAACGACTGTTATTCGGAGCCGTAACAGTGACTCAGCTGTGGAGAGTCAGGCCTTTGCTGGTTTTTACGTGTATGGGGGATTCCTGTAGCCAGCTCCAGCCCTTTGCTTAGGCTCACTGATGTGTATCTCAGTGCAGGCTGCTCAGAAACTGCCCTTTCCAACTCCAATAGATCAAGAAAGGAACAACACCTGTTTTCTGGGGCCTCATAGCCCACTGCAGAAATGCAGCTCCCACAAAGCCTTTAACAACCCACTGGAGTCGCAGCGCAGCAGAGAAGCCGTGCAGAAACTCACACCCATATGGGCCTTCAATTAATAATCACGAGCTTGATAATTAGGTGATGCTAACTGGCAATTCATTTTATGGGCCACTTGCAATCCACACACTCCCACCACAGCATGCAATGCTGGCAGCTGCTGAAGAGTGAGAAGACAACTGGTGAGTCGGTGTCCATCAGCCTCACAGCCCTCACCCCTCACTTCAGCCTCACCTTTCACAGCTCTGCCCCTTCCATCTGGCTGCCTCCCATGTCAGCATCTGCCAACTTCACTATTTTTAATACTGTTTTTGGAATCAGGTCAGTGGCACATAAAATAGCAGCCTCATTTTACTACCAAAAGGAAGTCTCTGCCCAGAGTGTTTTTACTGGAAAGAGATACGCTACTCTTAAATATTTATCCCGTACAGCTAAACTATTCACCTTTACATCAGGAAACATGTTTCCACATTAAATCTTCATTTGAATATGGTTTTAGAAAAAAACCTCATAGGGAAGCTTTGATTCTCAGTGTGTATTTTGCTATTTCTAGGAGGTACAACACTTCCGTGCCATTTGCTCTGCTGACAGCTCTCCATTCCAGCCAAGCAAACCTCGCCCCCTCTCTCTGAGCACAGCACGAGCCCTATTGTAGGTGAGATCTCACAGCATTCTCCTAAAGCTGCCTAAGAAACGTGCAGCTCAGCACATGCTGAGCACAGTCCCATGGGCCAAACAAGTGGTCCATACCTTTCCCTTGGAGGACACACAGCAGCACTCAGGAATAGATGCTCCCATGGCCTGCACCTCCCCGAGCAGGCAACCCAATGGTATGAGGAGCCCTCTGGTCAATCAAGGCCCTGGTCAAAGAGGGCCACCAGAGCCATTGCCCAGGGCCTTGTACAGATGGCTTCTTGAGTATCTCCAAGGAGGAAGATGCCACCACCTCTCCGGCTGGTAGCCACCGCTGTCTCCTACCACCTCCTGAAGGCAAAGCCAGACCAAGCCAAAAAGCCACTGGAAGAAATGTTTGACCCTCCCATCAGGAACAGCATCAAGTCCAGCCCCAGACTTGCACGGTCCTCAGTGTAAACTCCCGTCCCTGAGACTTCACTCATGCCATGTTTCAATGAGCATCGTCCACAGATGGAAGCCACAGGCTCTAATGGGGGGCAGCAGCCTGGACACAGCAGGATGTTGCAAATCTTTTGACTTCAGGAATGACCTCCAGGATGGGCTCCTGGAGCTGGGTGAGCCCATGTGCTGCCCACCCATGTCCACAAGACCCCAGCGTGACCACCATGGGCTTTTCCCCTACAACCCACAGGTCCCTCAGGCCATCAAACATTCTGCAAGAAGCAGGTTGGGAGTAGAGATTAAATAATGGACAACTCCCTATAGAGGGGTCTGCAACCCCAAAATATCCTTAGAGGTTGTAGAAAAAAAAGATGAAAAGCCTTTAAGTCCAACGCACCTTTCTGCCTGATAAACTGTGTAAGAGTAGTACATGGAGGACACTGGGGGCCACCCATTGCCATAACTGAAAAAATGATTATTTAAAATCTGCTGGTTTGTGCTGGGTTTGTATGTACATACATATGTATGTTTACAGAGAGATAGAAAAGCTTGTTTTGGGCAGGACCATAAAGATCAGCTAGTTTCAACCCATTCACCATGAGCACGGATGTCACCCACTAGACCAGGCTGCTCCAAGCCCCATCCAACCTGGCTTTGAACACTTCCAGGGATGGGGCAGCCACAGCTTCTCTCTCTCTGGGTTTACATATACACACCTGTGTGCATATATATATATATATGTGTGTGTGTGTGTGTGTATATATATATATATACACACATGTACAGGAAGACATCACTGGATCAATAAATGACCAACATAATAAAGAGCAGATTAATTTACTCCTCATGGATGGATTCAGAGAGTTTAGAAACTTCTGTAAGCGAGGCTACAGCATGTAAAGATGAGATCTCTTGCATCATCAAACGAAGCATGAGAGATCCAAGACTGTTCCAAAAATGTTTTTAAAAATAGAAGGAAAAAGCGAAGTGTAAACTTTTTGGCAACATTTGGCATTAAGGGGTTCAGCATGGGAATTAAAAAGTCAATAAATAATGGCCTGTTGAAGCCTGCACCGCCTTCCTTTCTCAGGGGTCATATCGCTTTTTCACTCTCTTCCAGGCATTCTTCTCCAAGTTCATCAATTTGATTTATCCCAGAACACTGTGGTGTCAGGGGAAATGGCAATCAGCATTTTTCCCCCCATTCCTCATCTCATGTTTTTCCGCTGCCGGCCGGCACTGCCTGTGCAGCCAGAGCAGCAGCTGCCCCTGCCACTGCCGGCCCTGCTGCCTTCAGCAAACCCCTGCCTCAGAACACACCTTACTCAGCTCATTATTTTCTTTTTAAGCTGTTTTCTTGGAAAAAAAGAGACATATTAATCCTTATTTGTGGCTATTACACCCCCCCGCCTCCACACGCACCCTGAGCCGCGGGAGGAGCTCCTCTAGCTGCAGCTTTATTTAGGCAACTACAATTCTCAGTGTATGCAGATTTATCTCAGGGGTTTTTTTAAAAAGTCCTTTGTTTTTATTATCACTAATAAAAATGCCTCCTCCCCAGCACACTTCTTTTCAGCTACAGTACCCTGGGAGCTTAAAAACAACGCGTCAGACAAGCCAACCCCCTCTAATATTATCACTGTGTATTTTTAATTTCTCCATGACGACTTGCAGCTGCAATTACAGAACATGAACAAAAATCAACTATTCATATTTCTTAATGAATAAGCATAATAGATAAAAGATTATTATTCATTTTTCCTTTATCATGTAATGAATTTCCTGAATAAAGGAAATTGCTCACAGCAAGGGAATGAGTAGCAGCAACAAGGAATAACACTTCAAAGCGCTTATGCCTAGTTAACTTCCTCCCACAATGAATTTTTCGTCCTGGACTCAAAAAGACCCCAATCCACCCTGCTCAGTTATTGACCTGAACACACTGGACAAACATAAATAAAATATATATTCCTTCCTTCTTCTGCAGGAAAGATTATGGCCATCAACAGCTGATTTAGCCCTTCAATAAACTCCAGCTGCAGCTGATTCATGTTCCCATCAGTTCAAACATCTAACTGAGGCAGACAGCATGTAATGCTTTAATATTTTAATTCAATTAATTATTTTAATAGGCTGAAGGTTTCAGAGCTGCTCATATTTCAGTACCAGTGTATTTTAAGAGAGGTATGCACTTAATTTCTCCTTCTTTTTTATTTTCATATCTATATATATCTATAACCTTACATACACTTTTTTTTTAATGTTATTTATTGAGCTCGGCCTCCTGTGACCTTTTCACCGACCTCATCTGGAAAACCTTTCTCCCATTTTAATTAACCCAGGATCCTTTTCCAGCCTGAGTTATTGATCTACACCGCTTCACCCTGCAGAGCACTCTCAGATCTAGAAGCCCTGCAGGTGCATCACCAGCGCACTTTTTCCACACAATTGTACACACACCCTGAAAAAGCCACCAAAACATGTATCAGCCTATTATCTGCTACTGTGACAGCTCAAATGGATTCAATCCAATCAACCAGAGCTGGGGATGGCTGTCCTTTGGTGGGTGCACCTCCTACCATAATAAAGCATAGAGCTGGCAAATAAGTCAGGCTTCAGATGTGGACCTCTCAGCTCTTTACAGAACCAAAGCAGCAGCAGCTCCCTTTTCAGTCAGATTTTACACTGCTTCTGCTGCTGGCATCCCAGGGAGCTGCTCAAGCTGGAAATCAAGCCAACAGGTCAAGTGTGGCTTCAGATGTCCCCTGCTGGGCAGGGATGCTCAGGTAGGAACACTGTGGGTGGTTGGTCTGGGGCTAAACCGTGCCAAGGTTTCCCCAGAAAATGCTCTGGGAAGGGTTTCAAAAAGGGGCTGGATGGAATTAGAGGCTACAAAGCCCCACACCAACTTGTACCTGAAAGTTTCCCAAGAGGTACCACTCTGGTTGTGGGACCTAAAGAATGCAGCCACGGTAAGCAGAAGCCAGCTATAGCCTGATGCTGATGGAGCAACAGAGGATGGAAATGGACTCCTGGGTGGGACAAGTCCTCATCCCCCACAGGCCTGGCTTTAGTCACACCTGGCATCCTAAAAGCATTTCTAAGAACTTGACTCAGGTGCAAAGCAGAGTCACCCCAAGAGGAGCTTACTTCTGACCAAGGATGGGTGAGACTTAGAGCAACCTGATCTGGTGGAAGGTGTCCCTGTCCATGGCAGGGGGGCTGGAATGAGATGATCTTTAACATCCCTTCCAACCCAAACCATTCTGGGATTTCTGGGATTTCAGGGTCTGACACCCAGCAAGATGTCATGTGCAAGCAGGCATCAGACTGGATTATAGATGTTGGGTGTGGTTAGGAAAGGGAAGCTGATCCTTGTAAATAAAGGTATTGATTTGAACACTGGAGTTCATGGGAATTAGGATCACTGGGCACTCAGGCAGGATCCTCCTGGCAGGGCTGTGAAAGCCTTGGCTGCCAAAAGCTGACCTTGGTGACGTTCCCACTCTGAGGAACACCCAGACTCTGCCAACAAGAGATACTACAGCAGTACGGAGCTTCCATTTGTATCTGCAAATGGATACAAGGCAGGACAGGAATGCTTCCAGCTGAGGATGGTGATAAAGTACAACTCATCTGCTGCTCAGTCCTGCTCACAACTCCAGCAACACCACCCAACCACTGAGCAGTCAGGAAGAACACTCCCCATCCAAAGAGACTGGTACCCTCCATGGTGACCTGTGCCAGAAACACTCAGAGCAAGTGCAAGCCAAAAACCTAAATGCCCCAGTTAAGGTCACCCATGCGTTGCTGAATGAGCTGCCCAGGCATCTCCCAGGGATGTGGCCTCCTCTTTTACGAAGTGCAAAGTGGAAAGCATTTAGCAGGTAGACCATATGATTTTTCCACTTCACCTGTACTTCTCCTGGAAACAAAGGGGTTCCTTATGTGCTCTCTGCCTTCAGCTGAGATTCACATTGTGCTGTAACATGGCTCCTTTGTAAAATCAGGGGTTGGGAGCAGCCTGTTTTTTGGGCAAGCCCCCACGCTGGTTTGTAGCAGTAACAGATACTGCAATTACAGGACTGTTTCAGCTGAAATACAGCGTTCCTCAGTGGATTGGTTCATTCAGGTCCAGGGAACACACGTAGGCAGAAAACCCTTATTTCCTGACTGAGTAGGTGTGTGACTTCTCTATCAGATGCTTACTTATCAAAAGGTACATTTTAGAGATTATCTGGGAGGGTGTTAACAACACGAGGTGATGAAAACAAGCGCCGTGAGCGCTGGGCTGGGATGAGAGCCTGGCAGGTCCAGATTGTTCAATCTGAAAAACTGAACCTGGGCAGCCTAGTAAGTGTCTGTATGGCACATGGATCCCTGCAGAGGGAATTTAAAAGCAGGTATTACCAATCATTTGGTTTTCCTTCTTAAAAGTGATTCATAAGCCAAGAGAGATCAGTTTTGGGAGACAGCAGTGGGATAGGGCCAGGAGTTCCACGCTGAGCATCTGGCTCTGGCTTGACTCTGCAGAAAGGGGTGGCTTTCCCAGGACACAAGGGCTGCTGCAATTGTAATTTTTTCCAGATACCAACCACATGCATTTCTTTGCAGATATAGGGGAAATGGCTTTGGTCACCATTCAGTGGTTCTCAAAATCCTGAAGTCCTTAATGCTGGAAGGACCAGGCAGCAAAATACGACAGCTGACCTGCAAGCATGAAATGCAAAGCTTGGCTTTGCAGCTGATCCCTCAGCTGCTACTTAAAAGCCGTGTTGTTTTGCAAAGCCCAAAACCTCATACTTTCTCCTTATTGGATTAGAAACCAGGGGGAAAAGCACATTACTGAAGTTCCTAAGTACAACTGGATATTGCTAGCAGTGAGTTCCCAACCCGGAGCTGTTACTGAAACATAACAGCGCTCATGCTGATCACGCCACCATTTCTCCTCACGTTTATATACTCCCTGTTCAAGCAGTACATAAAATAGCCATCATCCCAGCATGCCAAGAGGAAGGGAAGGCACAGTTCCAAGGGACAGTTATGCATGAGGCATCCTACCCCAGCACTGCACATCATGAGCCACAGACCCACTGACCACCATGAAGCATTTCAAAGGCAACAGAATTAATGTCTGTGACAGGGGATACTATCTCCTAACTATCTCCTGACAGCATCCAGAGAGCAGCTTGGATGAAATGCATTAGTTGCCCCAAGTACAGCAAAAACAAATGCTGTGATAAATCTTATAAGCTGCCAGAGACCTTTTTATTGTTCCTCAGACTCACAAGTTTCCACTACTTCATAAAGCAGCAGGGACGGGATACAGCCGCCTTCCATGTGAGGGGAAGACTCAGGCAACATCCATGAGCAAAGGCCTGCACCCAATCCTGAGTCCGGGGGGCTGGGGACACTGCACAGCCACTCACCTCCCCAAATCCCAAAAAACTTGTCAGCTGCTGGAATCTGGGCAGAGGGACCCAGAGAAGGTTACCTGCTCTGGTTTCATGGGCTAAAAACGGGCTGCTGCACATCACAGGCGGGACGCAGGGCTGGATGGAGGTTGCTCTAATTTCTTCTGCATCACTAAGTCAGAAGTGAAAAGGCTGAGAAGCCCCATCAGGAGCAGTAAATGGAATTTCCTCAAAGCCTGGGGAAGACAAGCGTTGAGGAATGTCTGGGGCAGCATCTCCTCTGAACCCATCCCTCCACCAGCAGGGATGCAGGCTGGGAGCAGGGTGTGGGATCAGGGAGAGGCAGCATCTTGTGCTCCAGGGGCAAGCAAAGCCCCACCAGACTCAGCAGCTCCTCTGAGCATCTAAGCTATCTGAGGAGTCACTGGAGCATCACTCTCATTCTGCAGGGATGGAGATGCCACTGTGACCCACCCCACTGAGAAGAGAGACAGCCAGGAGTCCTGGGTCATGCTGGGGCTCCTCCTACCCTCTCCAAACCAAGCCATCCCAGCCCCCTGCCCAGTGCACGTCCTGCCAGGATGATGCACACCACCACACACAGAGCGTTTCATTACAAACCTCACAGTGACAAGGAGTGTTAAGCAGATATAAAGGACATCAGTCATTTACCCATCTGGTGGAAAGTCTAGTTGCTGGCGGAAAATAGAGAGGATTGTTATGGCAAGATCTACCATATGGCACCATTATGTGGAGCTTTGCAAGTGCTTTCTCTGAGCATGCAAGCAAGATTTCAGCCTTTGAAGAAATGCTGCATTGTTAGCCTGGATACGCAGGAGCCTCTTGAAAGAAGCTGTGGCAGATGGCACAGCTTTGTTCTCTTGGTTCGCAGGCAGTTCGTGCAACCCCAGATTTCCTCCTCGCTGGGGCACAGTGATCAGTGATCCTCCTGATGTGTCCTACGGGAGGACTGATGGCTCCTGAAACTCCTTAAATCCGATAGATGCTGGCTGGCAGGTACCACACCTCTGCACGAGCCTCAAGAAGCAAACACCGCCGACCCAAGCTGGCCGGACATAGCGGTGTTGATGCACGGAAAGCTGCACAAAATCATAAAGCATTGTCCCAGCCAAAGGAGCTGCAAATCAGTAAATCTTGCTGAAATACTCTGCTTTTGTTTGTGCCTCTCTGCCAGCACCTGCTCCTCCCTGGGTGGCTGAGCCTGGCCGGAGCCCCGGCAGGACCGCGGACAAAGAAAAGCCTTTCAGACAGGGCCGGTGCCCGCTTGAGCGACATCCCAACAATGCTCCAACAAAACCCATTCAGACCAGGCTGGGGGAGAGGGAGAGAAAGGGAAAAGGCTCCTCTGGGAGGAAGCAGTGATCAGTCATTGACCACAGCAACAACATCTGCATCTGCCCTAAGCCAGGGAAAAGCCCCTGCCTGCTGCATATGGCTGGCTGGGACAGGGAGCATCATCCCTGCACAGTCTGGGATGAAGATCAGGCATTTCTTATTGCTGAAATAAAAAAAATTTTAAAAATCCCATTTCCCTGTTTTTTCTAATACAACTAAGTGAAAAACAGAATAAACCCCTAACTATTTATCTATTCTATTTACCTATCCTAATTAAAATCCAAAGTGTCCATCTAACACAAAACAGGCTAAAAAAACAGACACCGAGAGAGAAGCCCAAGCCTTTAGCTGACCTTGGAGTCACAGCTGCTCCATGTCCCTCTGCATCTCAGGCCCTCATTCTCTGCTGCTGGCACGGGACAATCACCAATTTCTCATGCTACGGATGTTTCCTGTCTCAGATCAACAGGCACATTAAAAACACACGAAGCTCAGGGAATATTTTGCAGGATGGCTCCAAAGAGAAAGGGACTTTGCCCTTCGATGGGAGCAGCAGGCTGGGATCTGTGGAGCATGGATCCCACTCTGTGGTTTGTGTCCGTGGGAGGACTGTCCATCCCAGTGACCAAGCCAACTGCTGCAATGTCCCCAAAGATATCCCCCATCCCAGGCCTGAAATCCTCCATCCCTCCCACTCTGAGACCCTAGTGGGAACAAGCAGGGCAGAAAAGTCACGATCAGGCTGCAAGAGAAGAGCTGGCAAAGGACCAACTCCAGCTGGCAAAGCCTCCAGATCCCCTCCAACCCCTTTAACCTCCGTCAACCCAATGGGCTGAGACAGCCAAAGACTTTGGGGGGAGCCTTAGTCCCACAGAGCAGGCACAAGCCATCCCAGCGCGGATGGCCGAGCACGATGGCATCGGGCTCCCGCAGGCGTAAAGATCAGCCCAGCACCTCTGAGTGCCTTCTCTGTCTCTCTTCCAAATGTTACACAGTGGGTTTGTACAGGAACAGTGGGATACTTTCCAAACCATTTAACTAATGCTGAAATTTAATACCCGACACCAACAGGTTACCGAGAGCAAGAAGGAGCCGTTGTAAGGATGGGGGGAATTTGCAACTTTGCTCCCCTGAATGGCAATCTGCCTTCTTGCGCCCACAGGGCAGAGCTTGGCTTCCCCTTGCCTCCCAACCAGTGCTGGCTTGGGTTGAGATCTGCCTGATGGGTTTTTTGGGGAGCCAGGGGGTTGCAGCTGCTTGCAAAGCAGCACGGTGGGCACCCGCTGTCCCCCTCCCTGCATGACTTCAGTCCCCAGGGAGCCAGTGTGGCTCCTGCTGCCAGCATGCCCTGGAGCAGCAGCTGCCTCCGGGCCTTTTTTCTCACCCTTGGCTGGGGAAAAATAACTAAAAATCTCAACAGCATGCAGAAGGACTGAAGAGCAGGACAGCCACACCAGGTGTGCCTCAGGCTGGACTGGCTCCTGCCTCTTTGCACACAGAAGTTCCCTCGGGCACTGCCACTGCATGAAGCATCTGGATGAGTTTGGAGGAAATGTTTTGAAAATCCTGGGCTGAGGTGAGGTGCACAGATTTGGTGGGGGCTCCAGTACCTGAGCCTCCAGAAATACCTCCTTCAGCCCAACAAGCCTTTGGCTGGGGCATGGAGAAAGTGATCCATGGGAAAGAATTTCCCCAGGAAAACCTGATTTGGCCAAGTTATCAGTGGAGAATAAATTGGGACAGACACAGCCACTTCACCTGAACATACCCAATGTGACCCATGGCGTTTTGCAGGACTGCTGCAAGAAGAGTCCTGCTGCATGGACATTTCATCCCCACCGTGCTGTGTTGGTGTCCTGGTCTGCCACATCCTGCCCATGGAGAAGGCTGTCTGGGCAAAACCAGCTTTTATAATACAACCTGGAGCTTTCCTCCACCAAGAAGCCCGGCTCAACAGGTCCATGCTGCCTGGCATCTAATGGGATGTGCTATACCTTGAGGTGTGACTGACCAGTGTCACAATTTACAGCTCTCCCTGTGCATCCCAGCACTGTAGGAAAACCTCATTTCACTGCTGAATGATCTCTAAGTAAAACACCATCCAAAATACCACAACAAAATGTTTTTGCTTAGAGGAAATTAAAGCTTTCTTGGCTGTCAATTTTTTTCTTAATCCATGTTTCTCCAAGTTCTGGAACCAAAGGATAAAGAAAAAAGATCCTGACTTTCCAAATCTCAATGTAGCCCACACCTGATGCTTTCTGTGAAACTGAGTGCCCAGCAAGTAAAGTCACTTTGCACTTACGGGGGACATCCTGCTTTACCAGCTTGGACCCAACCCCCTGCTGTAAGAAATTAAGAGTTCCTAATCAGAGAGACCACCCCAAACTGGCAGGACTTCAGGGAGGAGCACAGCTCAGGGTTCAGCAACAGCAGCCTCCATTCATGCCTAAGTATGCCTGAAAACTCAAAACCAAGGCTGGAGAGACTGCAAAGAGGGCCTTGGGGGGAAAGAGGGAGAAACCTCAAAACTAAACTTGAAATGAAGAAGTATCCTACTTACCACCAGCTCGGTGAACATGGCATCCAGCTCCTCCACTGGCGGCATGGGCAGCGAGGGCTCCATGGTCTGCAGGGCGAAGCTGCTGTCATTGCGCAGCCGGTACGTGATCTCGGGGTGGTCGCTGCTGCGGAAGCAGCAGAAGATGAAGGAGATCCCCCGGCCGCTCCTCTTCCTCGGGGCCATGGCCACAATCCTCTGCGTGCCTCCCTCCTGGGCACTAGATCCTGCAGGGAAGAGAAGAGTGGAGGCTCGAGCAGCCGCCCCGCAGCGCTGCGCTCCCGTCCCGCGGTGGGAGGAGGAATCGAGCCACCCACGCGCTCGGCACGGAGGGGAAGAGCAGAGACGGTTTTCATGCCAAATATTTCTGCTCAGATTTGACGTTTACAGTCCTGGCAACCTTGACGACCACGCAAATTAAAAAGATGCATTTGCTTTGCCTCATGGCAGCGGCAGGGGTCACACCACTGTCCCCGTGGGATGAGGAGTCCTGGGCCTCACCACTGTTGCCAATCCCAGCAAATCTGCACCAACCTCCCCATGCCATGGAAGCCAGGCCAGCCCCCCTCATACCCACACCTCATACCCCCTCATGCCAGGGGTATGGAAAATTCAGGAGACTGCTGCCAGAACAGCTGGATATGCTTGGGGCCACCAGGTCCCCGCCATGGGTAACTCAATCCTTGAAGACCTCATGTGTCTCAGGACATCCCGAGCTACAGACAGCAGCAGAGCTGAAAAAATATCCTGCACGCTTCCCCCAACTCTTAAATGTATTCCTAAACATCCACCAGCAACCCCTGGCAGGGCGGCTCTTTTTCATGGAAAGTTTTGCTTGGCTTTAATTAGATAAACCTTACTTGTAGCTCCAGTAAATATTTACAAGACGCGATTTCAGCTGATAAAAATCACACGGTGCCGGTAGCTCAGATTTTCCTAAGCAGTGCTGACGTTGGGCATTGCTCACACCGGCGGCTGCTTAGGTTTTGTTGATTTCTGAAACTCTTGGTTGGGAGCAAAGCTCAGGGCAGGAACCACATGCCCTGCCTGACTAATAACTGCAAGGACCAGGCAGGAACCACATGCCCTGCCTGACTAACAACTGCAAGGACCAGGCAAATGCTGCCCCAAAATTGGGACTCTCAAGTCAGCGACACAAGAGGAGGGTCACCTATGAGGAATGAAGAGTGTGGAGAAACACTCTAATGAGAAAAATCAACCAGCAAAGCAGGGAATTTTTGAAAGCCTAAACATTTGTCTTACAAAGTTACACACCCACATATTTTATCTCTGTGAAACAAGACACTGAGATGTTAAGAGACGGCAAAAACAGCCAAGGTTGAAATATGGATGACTCAGATTTATTAACAAAGCTATGAAGAGACTCGGGGAAAAAAGGTCAGCATTTGGAGAGGAGTGTCTGATCTCCCCAGAGCCTGCCATTCCCTCCAACTATGGATTTATACAGCAGAATAAACAGCTGCTGTGCCCTGCGGAGAGCCAGGGCTGGGGTCAGACCTGAGGTCCGACCCTGTACCACCACGGCATGGCAAACACTGCCCTCTGAAAACAGGGACCTTGCAGAAAATTCAGGCTCTACCCACAGTTCTTTAGCAGAGAACCTGACCCTTGAAATGATCCCGACTGCACGTTTTTAGCACATGGTGTAATCATCTGCTGAGCCACGAATGATGGGAAACAGCTATTGGATCTTCACGCAGGATAATCCCAGGCTGTGCAATTGCTCTGTGCCCAGCCTGAAGAGTCCCCCCTTCCTGAAGGGCCCCAAATCTCATTTCACATTTTTACATCTCGGATATAGAAATATGCAGCCACTGGAGGAATTTCAGCTGCCATGAAAGCTCTCTCATCATGGCTCCCCGGCAGCCAGCACCGCAGCAAATCCATTAGCAGCCTGCTGGCATCCCCTCGGTGTCAGCAGCATTTGGGGACCTGCTGAGGAGTTTCTCTCCTGAAGAAGGGAGGGAAACAAAAAGCCAAAGGCACAAAGATCTTGGCCTACTCCAACATGGAAGAAAACACTGCAGGTTTGGGTTTTAAAGAGCCACAAGGAGCAGGGTGCAAAGGGAGATGCTGGTGGCCGCCCAGCGCTTTGTGCCTGGCACAGGAGCTCTGTCCCAACCCACTTATCCTCGGCCGTGCAAAGTTTGGTCACTTGGGTCATCCCAAGTCCATGGGTACAACCACACCATTCCCAGAACAGGGCCCAATCCTGCTCCTGCAGCTGGTCTGGAGCAAACAGACCCATTCTCCTCTTCCACAAGGCATTTTCCATCCCCTTTTCAACACCACGTCAACCTCGTCCTTGAAACCTGCTGCTACGTACAAGCTCTGACTTGGGCTTACCAAAACGTGTGGAAAGCTTTTATCAGAACAACACCTGCTCTTCAGAGATACGCACTCCTGACAATGTTTTATGAGGAGTCTGAATGACAGACCAAAAGGCAAGGTTTTCTTTTGGGGTTTAAAGCAGACAGCCATGCAGCAACCAAGACAAGGTACTTCTGAGCAGCTTCCAGCTCTGGAGCTATTGAGGTTCCTCATTCATCTATAAACAATTTAAAAAACCAAACCACCCTATAATGTAGACTGAGTGGGCTGTAGGTTATTAGCAACCAAGGCTAAAAAAAGGTTAGGGAGAGAATATGCTAGCTACCAGGCAAATAGCATTAAACCTTCAGAAGGCTGATGAATATTCATTGACATGATGGATCAAAATCAAAACACAGCTCCCCGGCAAGTTGTCGTGAGCTGCAGACAGCTCAGCTTGCATCGTCAGAACAAAGTCCAGCTACACAGCCTCCTCCTCCCCTGCAAATCCTGCAGAAATTGGTTATTCAAGAAGAAAAAACAGGAGCCCCTGGCAATCTGGAGGCTTGTGTTAAGGAGAACAGAAGGGACAAGTTCTAAGCTGCATCGTATGTTAAGTGTCCTGCTCCCACCTCCTGCTTGTACCTTTGACCGCTAATTAGATCAATAAATTTAAGTCAGATTGTGATCTAATGGTGCCTTCTGGCCTCTGCTATCGAGCAGGACAGAATAAATTAAGCTTAATTGCCCCTGTATGTACAGAGCCAGGGAAGATAGGTTGGGAAGGGTCACTGAGGGAACTTGTAGCCAAGCCCAAATCTCCAGGCAGGACTGATGGGGCTGAATCACTCCCAAACAACTCTGTTTTCACAGAAACAAGGGTGGAAACGTGTGTGTGATGGGCTCAAACTGCAAACCTGGACTGAAGAGAAGAAGGAGAAGGAGCTTAGCCCACGTGTGCAACCAGGATGGATGGAGGAGGCCACGGGCTCAGTGATACAAAGACATGCAAGTTTAGTTCTCCCCAGCCCTAAAAAGAAAAGCATCAAGCCTACATCGCCCTGAGCAGTGCTTAAATGAAATCAGTCATTAAGGAGAAAATTGGACCCTGGTGTCGCTTCCGCCTTTGCTTTAAGGAAAGGAGAGCAGCAATTATCACTTGCATATTCAACAGCTTCCTCAGCAAGCTAAATTAAACTGCATGGAGCAACGAGCTGCCAAAGCCTGTCTGTGACCGATGCCCCAACCAGCTGGTTTGGAGCCAGCACCGGTATTGCAGCATTGCGGTCTGCAGCCTAAAAATACCCAACAAGGGCACAAACACATGCAAAGGAGCGCGCACGCTCCCCTTCACACCCGCCTCCTCCAAACCCACCCAGGAGCCAGGAGCTAAATCCTCAAATATGAATATTAGCTTGTTGTTTTCCTGGCTCTCCTCCCAAAGTGAGGATGCAAGATCCTGAGTGAGCTCTTCCTCTGAATGTGGAGCTTTATTCCAGCGCATTGCACAAGCAGGGAGTGTTTTTGATGCAAATGTAACAGCGCTCACTGACTGTCTCTGCCATGTCCTGACCAATTTCAGCATCTTGGGCCATGTCAAGCTTTGCCTGCCCTTACTCTGCAAGAGCTTCAGCACAGCCTGGGATGCTCCCAAACAATGGAAATATTCCAACTTTCATCCATCACTGCAAAGTGACCTCCTTGGCTGGTGGGGAAGCACTCAGCCTCAGCAAGGACTTTAGGAAGACACCATCGCTGTCACGAGTGTTAGAGCCAGGACCCCTTTTTACAGCACTTAGCAGGAATTTGGCATTCCACACACTGGACCCTGTACTTGTCCCACCCCACCACTGAGCAATGCTCGTTCTCCCTCGGGACTTCTTGCCATGAGTGCAACACCCAGCAGAGGGGGCACAGCGCAAGATACCTTGCACCATTTTTTAAAATTAACAATTTTTAAATGACTTTTCTTGCCATTATAAGTCACATCCAGACCTCCACAGCAATACAAACTGGATGCTCCCATAGCATTTTTCAGATCAGTTCTACGTTTGTAGCATCCCCCGAGAAGCATCAAAGCCTTTCCCAGGCACGTTTTGATTTTTCACTTTACAAAGCCAAGACAGTCAGCACCCTCCTTGCTTCCACTCACTAACCCAACCTCTTCTTGGGCTTGGTCCTGATTGTGAGCCCTTCAAAGTGTGTTCATGGTGCTCTGCCCATCTAGGAGGCAGCAGCACATCCCTCTCACGAGAGAGAAGTGCTGCTGCGTTTCGTATTTGCACCAAAGCTGGTGCAAGGAAACACTTTTTACTGAGAGGGGTCTAAGCATTCTTCAGTTTTAAAAATAAAAGGTTTGACACTGAGCCCTTGCATGGATGAAATGCTCAGATATAGGATGGCATTCCCCTGAGCAGGAATTCCCTCCAACACAGAAGCTTAAAGGATATGAGCCCATCACCAGCATCTCCACAGTGCTGAGCATGGTGCTGGTACCCCAGCACAGCTGCTCCTGTTTAAAGGAGAATGACTTTTTGGTCACAAACTCCCATGCTGGTTTCCAAAGCCCCCTTTCTCCAGCGTAAAGCTGTTTGAGGCACAGGCTGTACAGGGGAGCAATGTCTGTGTTTGGTGGAAATCAGTGCATATCGTCAGGAGGGGGCAAAAAGCCCAAAACATTCAGCTAAAAGGCTTTGAACTATTGATTGCCTTTTCTCCATCCATCTACACTCAAAACAGCAGCCCAAAAGGGGATGGGAACAGGACCCTTTCCATGATGCAGCTGCCAGGAGGAGCCTGACTCATCACTAGAGCATCACAAGAGCCGTGATTCTCTGTGTAAGCAAATCTCAAAGACTTGGGTTTCATGGATTTATAAATACACCCGCCAAATCCTGATTTACCCCCGATCCTCCTTCCTCTTCCCAGAAATCCTGTTAAACTCTATGAACCCAACAAAGAGTGTTTTGTGTCTCCATACCTTGCCTGGGCTACCTGAAGGCCACCAGCACACTGCCCCTGATGCCATGAGGAGCTGGCTGCAGCCACAAGCTCTCTGCTCACTCCAGCAAAGCCCCATCTGCCAGCATCGTCAAAAACCCAGTGCTTGCCTAAAATGTGTCACCTCCTCTCTATTCTTTCCTTTTATTGTGGCATTTGTCACATCCTGAAGCATACAGCTGGGCCTGCTGTCTGGCAAGAAAACATTTTGTTCTGCTCAAGGGCAGATGAGCTTCGGGGGCTTGATGGCCACATCCAGGGTGCAGCAAGAAAAATTAGACCAGTTTATTCACAGAGAGTGAGGGAAAGACATAGTTTCACGAATTTGTAACATGCCAGAAAAGCCCTTCTTTTCCACCTTAAACTTACACCTATCAAAAGCAGAAAAAGTGTTGGGAGGGGCTTTGTTGTATGTGTCTGCATGGGGCTCCCACCTGCAGGTGTTGATGCTATTCAGGGAAAAGAGCAACAACCTCCATCGTGCTGTGAGAGTACCACAGCCTGGCTTGCCTGTCACCTCTCCAGCACACGAGTGAGGTCCCTGCCAAGGGAAGCACACACA
>NW_008238988.1:3002577-3032235 GCF_000691975.1 Corvus brachyrhynchos
CAGCAGGGTGAGACGGGATCTGTCTTAACCCTCTCCAGCTGAAATCAATCCTCAGAGCAGCGCCGCTTGTTTGGCAAGCCAGCAAAAATCTGGAGCAGGGATGGTTGATGGCACGCTGCAGGACATCCATCCCAGGGCACGGAGACAAGCTTGGATCCAAGGAGAAGGCTGAGGGCTTGCAGCATCTATCTAACCCCACACAGCCCTTGATCCCCTGTGGTGCACGGCTCAGTGCACGTATTAATCTAACCAGAGAAGATGCTGCTGCAGCAAAACTTTGTTTAGTTTTTGAGGATTAAAAACCAAACCCTGCTGAAGTTTCCCAGCCATCTCGATGGTGAGCAGTGCAGTAACACTGGAGGTCACGAGTTCTCCACTAAAAGGGTAAACTTGATCAGTGAAAAGCTGAGCACCGGCGCCAGATCCTCCAAACCACTACAGACCACTTCTTACAGGAACTCCAGCAGATCAGTTAAGGCAAATACCACTTATTTCAGGAACAAGGACAACAACATGGAGCCACAGACAAGACCCACTTTGCAAACCTATATAAATATATATATTTCTTGATATTCACCAGGGTGCTGAATGACCCAATTTTACAGACACACACATCCCGTTTTCCCAGAAGCCAGGTGGATTCGTGGTCCTTTTTTCACAGAATCAAACCAAAAAAGTGGGGTGGGTTGGCAGTGGTGGGAGGAAGAAACAGTTTCCAAGTCACATACTGCTCCCTTAAATGTACTGCATCATTTGCATCCTGAAACCCAGGCACAACACTCGTCCAAGCCCAAGAGACTTTCCAGGAAGGCAGAGGGAGGCAGAGGTGGCGGGGGGCTCTCCAGGAAGGATGCTGGGGCATTCCCCTGACCTCCCTGTGTCCCAGCCCAGTTCTAAAAGGCAACACAGAAAAAAACCAGCAGAAAGGAAAGGCGGCACGAGGGGCCGCCTGCCCCGGTGCTCCCCTCACCCCGCTCTTGTTTTGGGGCGGCAGCTGTCGGCGCTGCATTGTGGTGGGGCTCAAAGGGGCAGAGACAGCCCTTTCAGAGCCGAGGTTACATGCAGGGAGGGATTAGCACCGACCCGGGGCTCTCCTGAAAGCCTGAAGCCTTGCAGGGAAGAGCCTCCCAGAATTTGTCCTTTGCCATTGGAACCTGGTCTCTCAGCCAGCCTTTGAGGGTGTCCGGGCTGAGTGATGCCAAGCCTTGTCCAGGCAGCCCTCAAGGACAAAACCAGTTAAGAGAGAGGGATGCAAGACCCACTGGGCAGCTCAGGGGGCTCCTACAGCCTCACTGAGCATTCCGGGGGGAGCACCCTCTTCCAGCCTGGCTCCATCCCTACCACCCAGCACAAGCACGAGCACCAATCCAGCCCCACTCCATTTCCATCGCTGGTTTTGGCCCCAGCTGGGGGAAAACTGCTCATTCAAAGCACAACACACCTCCAGAAGGTGTTAATACCAGCTGTAAAGCCCAGCCCAGATATCACAAATTCTGACTACTCCCCTTGACGATGCAAATGCTGTTAATACAAACTCAGCAGCCTGGCAAGCAGGGAGAGAGGAGTTGTATTTCCCACTGGAGGAGGAGATTTGTTTGCCAATTAGCCTTTTCCTGGAGAACAATAGTTCAATCAGCAACTTTCCTTTATTTTAATTCCTCCCTTTTTTCCATCCCTGCTCCTCCAATGAATATTTGGGCTGTGACTGTGATTTATCTTATGCAAACCCTCACTGCTGCACTTTCTATTTCACTGCTCCCCATTTCAGCAGTAATCCCCGGGGTGAGACGTGCTGAAGGCAGGCAGGTTTTTTCCCCTCTTTTAAAGCCTCTTAATTTGGCTTCACAAAGTGGAGTTTCCAAGTTGCTCAGCAGCAGATGCTTCCAGTCCATCAGCACAACAACATCTGCAATGGAGCCACCACCACGACAAGGCAACAAGGAGTTTGGGTGGTGTTTGGAGATTTTTAGCACTATCCATGCTTAAGGTGAGGCTGCTGGAACCCCAGGTGTTCAGGCATTTTGTGGTGTGCAGCAAGCTGGTTTCTTTCTCTCTCAAAATGGAAACGGGTGGGAGGCTGCTGTAAATAGGAGTCCTTCCCAGCAGGGACCCTGATGGCAAAATACCATTAAACTTCATCATTAAACTTCTAGCACAGAAGGTGCCCAGAGCAAACAAAACACACTTGTCAGATCTCTCAGCTGGCCTACCCATCTGCAATGCTGGTTTCCTGTTAAAGGTTTTTAAATTCTGATGTTAATCCAGAGTGATTTTTCCCCCTAAAGTACAAACCTGGGATTGAGAACTCCTTGATAAATACGTCTAATGGCAGAAAAGGCCCGCTGGCCACTTTTCCTTCCAGTATGACACTAATACCTCCATGCGCTCCAGCAGATGAACACCGAAAAACAATGCATGTGAGCTCACATCAGGCACAATGTGATCCCAACAGCTCCAACATGGTGCCTGCTCCCACCCTGGAGAAAAAACCTCCCAGCCTGGGAAAAAACTGCAACTTTTATCACATTTCACCGAAAGACTGTTTGAATTTAAACAAAAGAAAAAGAAAACAGGCGAACACAGCAAGTGAGATTAATGGGAAGGCTTGATCATAATTTTTTTATGTGGCTACAACACAATGTAGCTTCTGGCAAAAGCCCTGCTTTGACCAGGATGGATCTCAGGGCAACAAGACTCGATTTTCCAGGACAGCTGCTCAAACCCACCACCTGCAATTCAGAGGACCTGTCCTAATGTGGGCACGTGGTTTTAATTGCCTAATTATCTGGTCTCTCACCGAGGGGAGGAAGCCTTCAACACATCACTGCCAGGGATGAACCAGAGGAAGGTCCCCCTTCCCCAGTTGGAGATCCAGAGGGGAATGTCAGTCCAGTGGAGGTCCCGAGGGGAAGCATTTAAAAATCAATAGAGGCTATTTTAATGCTTAATCCAGGAAAGTATCAGCATCAGCAGAGTCAATACAAACGGAATTTAAACACACTGAGTACATGCACAGGATTGTTAGTTTTTCCTCTGTGCATTGATTTAACCAAATCCGGTTTTTCCCAGAGAGCTTGGAGTCCAAACAAGGCATCCACAGCATCTCTAGTACTTCAGACACCCTGCCTGCTTTCATCTCTATATACTGCTCAAAAAATGAGCCTCTCCACCCCACTTGAGCAAACATTTCAGTGAGGAAACCCCCTGGAAGGGCAGTATCACAGCAACAGTGGTCACATCCCTGCCACGGCTACATATGGAAGTGGATTTTTCTACTTTGCAGGACTTCACACTACACCCAGCACAAATTGCAACACAAGCTTTCCATCCCTGTAGATATTTATACAATCATCTCCCTTTTCATTAAAAAAAAAAAAAAAGCCTAGCAATTGCAAATAACCGCTTTGAAAAAGTGACCCAAGGGGATCCTCAGAGGCTCAGACACCCTGAGAGAACATAGCTACGTTTGATTTTTTTAAAGTTAAGTCTCATCTGCAGCAGGAGGGCAGACTGGGTGTTCATCTCTCTGGGATTCACCACACTTCAGACTTGCCCACAAGCACAGAGGCACCTTCCCTGAGGCCACTGCAGGCACGGCGTGGGCTCGGAGAGCCGCAGCATCACCCACTCCTGCTGGGCTGCAGCACCGAACCCTGACACCCACCCACTGCTCCCACACCACCACTTCACTCGCCTTCCTCAAACCAGTCCTGCCCCCTTCCAAGACTGTTTTGGCTGGACTGCTTAATTTTCTTTGGGGTTGTGCTGGGAACAGTGCTGCTACTGCAGAGATGATTTAGTTGTTGCTCTGCAGCGCTTGCACAGAGTCAAGGTCTTTTCTGCTCCTCACTCCATCAGTGAAGAAGCTGGGAGTGCACAAGGAGTTGGGAGGGAACAACTGACCCCAGCTGACCAAAGGGGTGTTCCAGAGCACATGGAGTCATGCTCAGCATGTAAGTCTGGGGGACACGTTTGGAGTGATGGCATTTTTACTTCTCCCCATCAACACCAGTCTGGTTTACCCACAATCCAAACCAATGGAGAACTTCACACTTGGAGGTGAGTCCTGGGGGTGGCTGGGTCTTCTAGAGCTCTTCACATATGCCACCTGGGCAAGGCTTCAGGTGCGCTGGTGATCAGTGACTTGTGGCATTCCTTCAAAGCTCCCCTCCTTGCATGGCTTCAGGGCAGTGCATCTGACTGACACCAGGTCCGCCCAGCTCTCAGGTGAGAAAATACATCCAAACACCCAGAAACACACTCCCATTCCTTCAGCAGCTTTTGAGACACCTCTCTCAGCAAAAGTGGCAACTGAGTTGGCTGGTAGAGGCCGCTCGGGTGCATCGTTGCATTCACCAGATTGTCAGGTCTTCCAACACAGCCCAGACAACACTGTGGATAACACAGTGGGACCCAGCAACTCTAACCAAGCTTGAAACCCCGTGACCTCCATCTCAAACCCTTTCCTAGAACAGAAAGCCTGCAGGTCTGCTGCCCCAACACCACCCTCAACCTTGAAAAACATCCCCCCCCCCCCCCCCCGCCGTGTCTGACCTCTGCATCGCATTACCCCAAATTAACACTGCAGTCTGGATGGCCTGAACACATGGTAATGACGTAACTCAAAGAGAGACTGACCCTCGATCATCCACAATCTTATGACTGTCCACAGGGGCAGGAAATTAAATGGCTTTTGGATAGCAAATATTTGCAGCATTTTCCAGCACAAGACCTGTAACACTGAAGTGAAAGCCTGAAGAAGCTGCAAATTGGATTTGGATACCTGAAAATTCTAGATTCACTCCACTACTGCTGGAGTTGTCACAGGAAGAGAAAGCGCCCTGAAATAATTGCCTGGCCAGGCAAAAACTTTCAAAACCCCATTAATGCAGATTTTTAGAGCTGGCAAGAGCTACCCATCCCCATCGACTGCAACATGAGCCGTGAGAGCAGGCGGAGAGGAGAAAAAGCATCTTCTAGGCAATCACAGGCATTTTTTTCCCAGCTGAGTGCCTAGTGAGAAGAGCAACCCATGCATCAACAGGAGCACTTGACGCATGCCAGTGCTTTCTAAATTCACTTTCAGTAGATTTACCAACACGTTCTGTGGAAAAGGAATTCATGCTATGCAAATCCAGCCTCAGACTGCTCCCTGCCTAATCTAGCTTTAGATTCAAATGCTTATTACCATGGCGTCTAATCGGGTCATGTGTAATAGACAGGTTTAGTTTGGGCTCCCAGGATTTCAGCTGTCTTCTTACTAAGGCACTGAATGGAGAAAGAAAAAAAGAAACAAAGAGGAAAAAAAACCCCGAACACTGCGAAGAATTCAGGTTGTGGTGGAAACCAGGCCTGGAAAGAAGCATTGACACCTACGAGTAAAAGCCAGGCTGATATGCAAACATTTGGCAGCTCACCAAGAACACACAATGTCAAGTCCTGTTTGCACCCCATCAAATCCCTGCAGGGAAGTTGGTGGCTGGTCTTTCAGGGTCTCTCCCCTCCCCCGGAGACAAGGTGATGAAAGGATCTCACACCCACGTAGGACCCATCTACCAGCAGCACCAAGCCCAGCTGGTCACACCATAACCTCCAGATTACCTTATAGATGCTCTGAGCATCCACACCAGGACCTCCAGAGCCTGGGTAACATGGGCCAACCAGGAGCTGTTGCTGGTTTAGGGAGGAAGGGGGTACATTACTGCATTAGGGTCTGCAGCAGGACACAGGGACCATGGGAATGTCATTCCCAGAGGCAACCACCTCCCTGTTTGCTGGCACTAGCCACACAGCTCTGGCCAAGGTAACCTCTGTCCTAATCTGCACCAGGCAACATGATTCATTCAGCTTCTGAGTTTGTGAAGTACATTTGTTCTGCTCAAACCAATGCTGGTACCTCCAGGACACAACCCAGATGCCACCCTCTTACCTCCAACATGCAGCTGCAGCTCAGCCCACTGGGCACCAGAAATAACCCAGGGGCAGGGACACAGGACCCCCCACTCAGGATTCTCCTCTCCATCTGCTGCTCACCTGCCCAACTGTGCTTTCCTGCAACAGAGCATGGTGAGGTTTCCAACACCACTGTCCAGCTCCCACCTTCAGGATGCTGAATCCCAGCAGCTTGGCCTCCCTGCTTCCACAATGCCAAATGGCACATGGACTCTCAGACAGCTCCAGCAAAAGGTCAGGACATCCAAATGTTGCTACCAGCTTCTGAAGACCCTACAAGGTAGTGCTGACCCTGTTATGCTACCAAAACTACATTTGGTGGGGTGAGCAGCACTAGGAATACCAACAGGAACAAAAAGATTTCCTTCTGTGAATCTCAGCAACATAAGCCACTTTTATAGTGAGGCTGCAGGATGAACTTACATTTATTAAACATCAGAGAATTCACCAAGGCAAACATCCCCCCGGCAACACCTACATGTCTGTGCAGAGACCCGCAGCGTGGGCTCTCTGGTGTCTCATAATGTGGCAAATCCAACTAAAGCACTCTTTATGGCTTGGATGTTCATAACATTTATGTGTATTCCCTGGTGTCTAGTGCAGGCTGAGGTTTCATTGCATCCCTTAATAAAAAACCTCCGCAACACCCTTCTAACTTGATGCCTGTTTTGACAAAAATTGCAGCAGCTCCACAGATTTGAGATGAAAAACCAATCTGAAAGAAAGGACAAAACCAGGCAATGGACTTAATGAATTGTCAGTGACGGGAGGAGGAGCAGACAGACAGAAAGAGTTTGAAGCTTCCTTTCATTAGGAAACTAAACTAAAATCATGGGTTAACTTTCATCAATGTACGTTATTACTGAGCAGAGTGAGGCAGCTGATATTCTGCCACTCAGGCACATGTGCTCTATGCTTCATCATTTACTGAATTAATAATCAAGTGCTTTGAAAGGAGAAGGAAAAAAACCCCAGAGAAACCGGATGCTCACTGCAGCTCAGAGTGTTCTCATCAGCCTGTTCAAAGACCAAGCCAGATTTACCAGCGCCTGCATCGCTGCCCGGCTGTGCTGGTGCCTGGCCAGGCTCTCCCTCCAGCACCTTCCCAGCTCACAGCTGCACCTGGAGCTGGTCTGGGGGACTTTTCTCCTTGCTCCTGTAGCCAAAACAACCAGCAGGGGTGGTTAAACCAGATGGAAAGACCCCTGTTTTCATGCAGCCCAGCCTGCGGCACAGAAGAAAGAAACTTTGCCAGACTCCCTGCCTGAGGATATGGATGGAGAAGCTTATGGAGAAGCCCTTCCCAGCACCAAAGGAGCCATGCAAATAGTATTTACCAGGTCACAGGTACTAAATACCCCAGCAAAGTCATGCTCACTTATGAGCCAAAAAGGAAGAACTCACGTTCCTGTATTTGCAGCCACTACCACTTCTACAGCAGCCTCCAGGACAGGGTTGCTCCCAGTGATCACTGAGAGGAAGTCCTGGTGAAGAGATCCATGGCAGGCTAACTCATGGATAATTCACACACAAGTGAAAAAGTATTTCCAAGCCTCAGAAGCTGCATTGCTGGAGCTGTGGATAACACACAGGCAGAGAACATGGTATGCTTACGATAAGCCAGGATGACAACCCAGTGGAAATGTAAAAATAATTTAATGAATAAGTATATTTAGATTTATAATCCCACAGCAGCTTTATTTATAGGGATGCCAATCACTTTTACACAGATATAAAATTGGCTGGCAGAATGCCTTAGACTATATCCAGAAACCCATCTGTAACAAATCTAAGCCGTGATATCTCCGCATACGTTTGGCCAAACAATAACGCTGATGCCAGTCATCTTCACTTGAAATGTGCAGATGGGTTGAGGGGGGCTCGCCAAGCCTTCCCCACAGCAAAAGACAGATTAATTCCCCTATCACCTACTGTAAACTGGTTGGTAAAAGGACCAGATGAAGGAAAACCAGTCACCATCTGGGCTGTGTGGATTCCAACACCAATGCAATGTTGGCTGGAGAGCACAGCATCCAGCTGGCTACAGGTGAACCTCTTTCAGAACCTTTCATCACTGAAACAGGGAGCTATAAGCAAGGGAAAAAAAACCTCCAGAGAGCTCTGGAGCACCTTTAAAAGGTGGGGGCATTGAACTAGGGCTCTTGTGTATGTTTTTCTTGATTCATCGCTCAAGACACAAAGCTGGAGAGAGAAAGATGCAGGAGAAATTAACTGAAAGTCATCACTTGGCTCGATCTCAATGAGATGAGGATTTCTAGTGATCCTCGCCCAGGATCTCACAACTTTATCTAAGCCTGCAGATGCCCAGGGGAGAGGTTGCTTTGGATTTCCACAGGGCTGGTGACCACCTGGAAAACTGAAAACTCACAACTAATTCCCAAGAAACAAAGAAAAACCTGCTCTTCATCCCAGTGGGACTTCTGGGGACTGGTTGTCTCAGAAATGGGGCAATACAGGGATGGCTCCATGTCAAATACAGACTGTGGGTAACTGCAATTCATCCATAAAGCTTTCAGTATATTGGTAAATGGCAAGGTGGAAAAGGTTACTCTGGAATATTACTTTGAATAGCTCTGGGAACAAACCCAGCATTCATTTTCAACACTTATTTAGCAAATGATTTGAATAAACTGAGGAAGGCTCGTGCACACATACTGACAGCATTATTTGGTAGATTTGTGCCTCTGCTCCTGAGATAATTTATGGCAAAACAACTCCCAGCAAAGACGATCACTTTCCAGACCGATGAGTGTATTCAACTACCCTTGGGGACAAGGTAACCTCTCGAGATCCCTTCCAGCACAATTTTAGTACCATTTTACACCACAAACTGTTTTCACGCTGGCATTTGCTCTGATTTATCCCTGGCAATAAGTATGTCTAAAAGAGTAATTGATGGAAAGAAAAAACAGACACCCAACAGCAGTTTTCTCGCTCAAGGACAAAGCGAAGTGAAACAACCAAGCACAGAGCTACGGCATTCTCGATCCAAATGTTTTCCAAAACATTTCCAAATGTTTCTCAAAGCTTCCAGATGAAGCTTTCGTAACGAGGCTGCAACCCCTCCAAAGCCTCGGGCATTGAGCGTGGCATCATGGTGTGTTGCAGCAGAGACGCCAAGGAGATGGCTGGTGGTGACTTTGCCAATGACACACCTGCCAAAACACACCCAAGAGCCCTGCACAGAAAACACAGTGTTCCAAAGAAAAACTGCCTCTGCTTCCTCCACAGGGCATATTCCAATGTGACAGAGCTCAGTTTCTACGTGGGCTTTCAGGAAGAGTCAGTCCCTCTGTACTGAGCACTGGTGAGGCCACACCTCAAGTGCTGTGTCCAGTTCTGGGCCCCTCACAACAAGGACATTGAGGTGCTGGAGCATGTCCAGAGAAGGGAAGGGAGCTGGAGAAGGGTCTGGAGAACAAGTCTGATGAGGAGTGGCTGAGGGAGCTGGAGAGGCTCAGCCTGGAGTAAAGGAGGCTCAGGGGAGACCTTCTCACTCTACAACTCCCTGACAGGATGGTGCAGCCAGGTGGGGGTCAGGCTCTGCTCCCAGGGAACAAGGGACAGGACAAAAGGACATGGCCTCAAGCTGCTCCAGGGGAGGTTCAGGTTGGACATCAGGAAGAATTTCTTCACTGAAGGGGTTGTTAAGCATTGGGACAGACTGCCCAGGGCAGTGGTGGAGTCACTGTTCCTGGAGGTGTTCAAGAAATAACTGGGTGTGGCACTCAGTGCTGTGGTTTAGTTGACAAGGTGGTGTTTGATCAAAAATTGGACTCAATGATCTTTGAGGTCTTTTCCAGCTTTAATGATTCTATAAATACATGTGTCCTCACCTTCGCAGCAGGCTTTTGAGTTTATTCCAAGCAGCTTAGGAAGATCCTTCCCTGCTTCTCTTTTGGAATTACAAAAAGTAATAATAAAGTAATTCAGTAAAATAATGAAAAATAAGTTTTAAAGCTACTTACGGAATGGTAAGGAGAGAAAACTATACATTTTCTACACTTAAGCTAAAAATGCTGTAGTTCTGTCCACACACCATCAAACGTGGATGTTTATGGTTATTACACAGAGAAAACTGAGACGGTTGTGGGAGATGCTGGGCTGAGCAGCTCACCACAAGCACAGCAGCCAAAGGATGAGCACTGAGGTCTCAGCAGTGCTCAGCTGCAGGAACTGACCGCTCTGGGGAGGGGGGACTGGCACACAGATGGTCCCCATCCTCAGCCTCCTCACCCCACTGCTGACACGGCTTCCATCCGTGCCGACGGCCTCACTGGAAACAGCAGCGCCTGTAAAGCAGGGTCTGAGTCCTTCAAAGTCCAAAGCTCATCTCCACCTCTTTCAACATGCTCCTGGACACAATCAAAGCCCCTCCTATCAACTCTACATGGGCTTTGGATTAGACCTTTTGTAGAGTAGGAAAAAAAAGAGCCTTTCTTAAGCATGATAAAGTCTAGACACTACAATATATTTTCCAGCTGATGCAGCAAACCTAAAAAGCCCTCCCTTGATCTCGGACTGTCACGATCAAAGCCATTATCCCATTCGGAGCCCTTCTGAAACTTTAGCTTCCAAATGTGCAAGTTATTTTTAAAATCTAAACCAGGCCAAGCCTCTTGTTTGGAGTTTTATGAGGAAAACGGGGTGTGCTCCTCCCAAACCTTCCCCCACCATGTCTGGAAGTGGCTGGTGGGCACATGGTGGAGGACAAGAGCAGGGAGGGAGCCCCATGTCTGGGGATACCTCAGTGGCACCCAGTGGCCATGATCTGCTTGCATGGGGGGACACAACTGAAGCCCCCAAGGTAGCTATGGTGTGGGGAATATTCCTCATCCTTTACTGAGACAGAGTTTTTGGAGAGCAAACATAATTTGCATCCCCCCCATGCTCAGGATTTGTGCCTGCCTTTGGCACCCCCTGTCACAGAGCATGTCACTCTGGAGACAAAGAAAAGGCAACAGCTTGAGATACTTCCATTTTCTATAGAAATTAAATAAAGCTAAGCACTATGAATTTCCTTTACCAGGTAGTAGGATGGTCAAGTGCACAAATAACATCCAGCTCTGCACCAAGGGACAACCAGCGAAATAAGGGACTCGAAATCATCCTCCAGTCTCTTGGAGCAGTGTTTCAGCTGGCTGAAAGGAAAGAAGAAATACACAGCCCTGCAAAAGAATAGGAAAGCCAAAGGGGCATCACCTCTACCTTAAGTGGGATGCTCAAGGAGCAGTGGTGAAGACCAGCCAGCTCATCCCAGAGCAGCCGGTGTTGTGTGATGAACACCAAAGCTCCTGGCATGCCGTGGCCTCTGCGGGACAGGGAACCTGTGGTCAGTCCCAGTCTCCAAAGCTCACAGTGTCCACACTGAAAAAAACCAAAGGATGTATGGTCTGGAATGATAAGGAGCTTGGGGAGAACTGGAAGGGCTTTTTGAAAGCAGGTGGCCACCAAGCTTCCCCTCCCATGTCCTAGGGTGGACTTTTAATGGGGATATTCTTCAGAGAGAGATGGGGACAGGGGGTGACTCACTGGAGAAAGAAGAGAGCAACACAGAGCATTCACATGCTCCAAAGCTATTTAAAAGCCAAACAAGGCTCCCTAGTGAACACTTAATTTAAGTAAGCGACTTCTAAAGCACCAGGCAAATGAGCCACGTCATCTCCTTTTCCTCCCAGCATCCATCTCCACCACTCTGTCATCTCCCTTCCCCTCCGTGCTTTCACCCTCCTCAACTCCCAGCGGCTCCGCTCCTCCTCCCCACCTCTCCCTCTGCCCAAACCAAGCAGAGCTGTGAAAGGCTGAGTGAAGCAGGCAGGCACACACCAGGAGGATGGGGAATAGACACCTGCCACCCCCTCCAGCATCCCTCACTGTGGCTGCAGGGACTGTGCCAGGCAGGAGCAATGGCTGTGCTGCACATCACACATTCCCAGTGCTTCAGGAGGTGTTGTCTGTACCGCCACCAGCTTTCCAGCTGGGTAAACATCAAGGAAAAAATCAGGTTGACAAGCTTTCTTAAGAGTATTTCCATCAAATCAGACTTTTCCCACCTCCACACACACCGGAGCAGAAAGAGAGAAGGCCACCAGCAACGCAGTGCTGGTTGTGACAGTCACCACATCAGTCCCAGAGGGGACAGAGGATTTGCCAGCATCTCTCCAAATTGTTACTCTGGAGCTGGGACAGGATGTGGGGATCATGCCCAGCTTCTGCTCTGCCACAGCAGAGTCCAACACATGCTCCATCACCGTTGCTCATCTTTACTCTTCCCAGCACAGACAGAAGATGGACTTCAACCTCAGCCTTCACACAAGCAGATTTCCCTAGGTCTGCTGAAGCCACCAAAGCCCTGCAGATCCCTTTGGTCCCACCCTGTCCTCGTCCACACCCCTTCCCTCTCATGAGCTTCTTCCAGGGAAGGAGAGCAAAGCCCAGCTGCGCATCCATATCCCTGAGAAGGGCTAACACAAAGCTACCAACCTCAAAAATTTATGGTCCCTCTCACACAGGAAAGCAGAGAAACTGATGGCAAAGGCTGCTTCTGGATTTAGAAGGGTCTAAACCCATCAGGGAAGCAGCGTGCACCCCGAACCCTCACTCCAAGGGTTTGCACATTGGACATGATAAATGAGGCAGCAAAAGCAGCTGACAAGCCAGCACCTCAGAACTGAACCCTACCACCCCAGCTCAGGAAGAGAGAGAGAAGCCAAGGTGAAAAAAGCAGCCCCACACTGCCATCAGAGCAGGGCCACTCATCTGCTCTCGGTGACAAACACTGAAGGGAAAACATCACGCGATTCACTCAGGCAGCAGGCACGAACCAGGGCTGGGTTCAGCACCTCACTGCTCTCCCTGCAATGCTTCCCAGCAATCCCACCCTCCTCTGCAGTGGCTTCCTGTGTCTTTCTCATCTCCTGTGTTAGAGATGGGAAATGTGTACATTAACAGTTCCCCTTCCCAAACCAAACGTGCAAATACAGCCTGAGAAACAGCTAATTCCCAATCCTGCCAAACTTACAGTGGTAACTTATTTCCAGACAGAGCTGTGATTTTTATAAGGGATACCACTGGGTTAAGGAGTCAAAGCCATAACTGTACGAGTGAAAGCAACAGCCTTTCATTCCTGTAAGGCCATTTTTTCCCCCTGCTCCTGAAATGACAGGGAGCAACACAGCTCTTGCCAGTTTAGCGGGGTGAAGGCTTGGCTGCAAGCAGCCTCATTAAACTGGCTGGGTCGTTCGTCGCCAATCCAAACACTCAGTCCTCTGATCACCGCATGACGGGCTGGGAACCACAGGCAACTCACAACTAAACCCGTGACAATCAGGAAAAATCCGTACAGCCCTCCCCCAAGCAGAATGCACCAACACCATCCCCACCCTCCCCGCTTCCATTTATTTATTTATTTACTTACTTACACAAGCCGCATGACAGATAACTTGGAGGAAATCAGAGGCTCTAATGATTAAGTGACACTTAGGCAGCCCTCTGGAAGATAAATACGCCCTTTGGTAACCCTGCAACAGAAACAGAAGGTACAAACAGACAGTAACTAATTATTCTGATTAAATCCTGGAAGACCTGAAATACTCGACTGCAGCAGAACAAAGCCAGCATACGCAGGGGCTGCTCATAAAAAAAATAAGTCACACCCTTTTTTGGAAAGAATTCACCCAAATAAACCTAAGTGCTTCTGTGTTGTTTTTGTTTGTGTTTCTTAAGGTCTGGGCAGCTGATAGGAAATCTCTGCCATACCCTGGAGGGATCCCGTCGCCTTCAGCTAAAATTAAACTTCAAGGGAAGCGGGCGAAGGCGGCGTCTCCAACCCACCACAAACTCGAGGAGCAGCGCGTGGGGGTTTTTCCTCCCTTCCGATCGAAACCAAACGCAGAGGGGTTTTGGATTAAAAGAAATTAAGGAAAGAAATAAATAAGGTGTTCTCCTAAGGAGAAACGCGGGGACAGCAGGTCTACCCCGCTGCTAGGCTGGGAGGGATCTGAGCCAGGAATGAGATGTGGGCAGGTGGGGATGCAGCTGAGTCACAGGGACTGGGCAGGATGCAACATCCAAGATGCTCAGTGTAGCAGTGAGAGGGACTTGCAAAGCCCACCAGCAGCTCATCCACCATTGTGGATGCAGAGTAAGGCACCTGGCTTTATTGTGGCCCAAGACACCAGTGCCAGAAGCCTCTGTTACAGCCCATGTTGCAGACCAAGACAAGGGGATGTGCTCAGCAGACATTCCCGTACTCTCCTTGCCTTGGAGGAAAACCGTAATTTCCCTCCACGCCTTCCCTCTGCCCTCCCCCTGCCACACTAAATGGCAGCAGAGCTCAGGGGAATATTTAATCTCAAACCTCAGTAATCAATCAGTTCACCCTCACGCATGAGAAAGAGTCACAGCGGTAAGCACCAAATCCCATTTCCATCCAGCAATCCGACGGTTTAATTACGTACATAACATTTCCCTTTTAACATAAATCCTGAAGACATCCAGGCAGCCCCCAGGTTGTGGGTGGGGAACAGTGACGGGGAAGAACATGGGGAAGGGGTGGAAGAAAGGGAGGAGAAACCATTATGGCAATTATTTAAAATGACAACTTTATTTGGCTGCTCCACTTTGTTGTTGGCATAGCCATGCTTTGACCTTGCATTTGCTGTCCCAGAGGATGGGCAACAAGCCCAACATCCAGCCTTGCCACCAGAAGCTGCATCTGTTTCATTCCAACACACCAGCAAACATGTGGAAAAAAGGGCATGGAAAATGCAAGATGGGCACACCTGGAAAGGCCGTGATACAAATAACAGCAACAGAGCCTCTGCACTGGTGATGCCAGACTTACTCCAAAGCCTGCTCACTTCAAAGGGAGCCTTCCTAGCTGGGTCTGAGCAGGTTTGGGATCACTCCCTGCCAACACCTGTTATTTCCAAGTGCAAGCAGGGCTGGACCAGCAGGACCATCACACAGCTGCCAGTGCAACAGGTAGGCAGCTGTGAGCTACATCCCTCCTTCGCCCAACCAGACCAGTCCCGAGGGGCACAGCTCACGAACGACCGTGTTGAAATACATACACATTGTTTTTAAATATAAACACATGCGCAGACTTTTCTAATATATAGGAACAAAAGAGGGGACACCCCGCTGAAATCCCATGTGCAGCTCCACTGCTCCCACAGCAACAAAGGAAATGAGAAGCAGAGACCAGGCACACACCCACTCGCCATGGCGTGTTCTGGCTCTGGGAATGTTTCTGGATTCTCCAGCTTGAGCTCTGACCGCCAAGAGATACAAAATGGTTTCAGAGCCTCTCTGGAAGAGAAGTGGAGGGGTCCCTGGGGGCTCAGCCAGGCAGGTGGAACGGGATGGAGAGGTGGGCTCCAGGTGCTCGTGGGGACGGCTGACCCAGTCCATGCCCCACCAGGTCAGAGGCCTTCAAAGCACCCATTGTGCACAAGAAGAGGCCAGCAACAACCCCAAACACCCAGTGCACAGCAGAAAGCAAGGCCCCCTCATCCATCCATGACCACAGTTGCAGCCTCACCAGACCACAGTGCTCGGACAAAGCAAGGGAAAGAAGCTCAGGACTGTGGGGGGTTGGGGTTACCTTTGACTTCTCTATTGTTGCAGGGCTGTGTTTCTGAACCCTCTTTTTCCAGGCAGATCCAGTGGCAGGCTTTGTAAAAACATGTGCATTGCTTCCAAAGGGCTCATAAAAGCAGCTTTTGGAAGGGGAGGTGGCACAAAGCAACAGGAGTTTTTCAATTCCTCTTGAGAGGAAGCATCACTCAGAAACCTGAAAGAAAAACCTACCTGTAACCCAGATTTCCGCACTGTGGTTTCCTTCAAAGGCCAGTGCTCCCACCCCTCCCTTTTTTTTGGCTTCTCTTTCCCCATGATCTGTAACATCAGGAAATGCTTGGAACAACGGACTAAGCCCTCAAACTCCACACACAGGGAAACGATTGCTCTTACACCCTCCCTGAACTCTTCAGCCCACAGCAGGAGGCACACAATTAACAGGGATCAGGCACCATCAGATGCTTGCAGCGTGTTCCCAGAGGATCCAGCTGTATCCTCATCCTCTCCCAAAGAGCAGAACTTCACAGTGCAATTCAGGACAGAGATACTCTGTGCAGTATCTAGAGCAAATTAAACCTCCCAGGCACAGCAGCAAGCATGGATTTATTGATTCATGGAAAATGTCCTTATAAATTACTTCATTCAGATCAACGGGACAAGACAAAACGAGGACTCTCCTCAGCAGTGAGAGGTTGCACTGCTATCGTTCCAGTCCCACTTTCCAGAAGAAATCACTTTTTCAGAGCAGACATTTCTTACAGGGCTTTGGGGGGCTGGCAGAGGGCAACACAGAGGCCAGTGCAGATCTGTGTCACATCTCACCTGGTCCCTACCTCTCTGCCCCACAGCAGGCAGAGCCAACAGATGATTTTTAAAAGCAAATAGGAAAAAACACTGCTTGACATCAGTTTCACATGTACAGAAACTCCATCCACACCTGCTTGCTGGCTTACATAGGGCTGCAGCTGCCAGGTGGGATGGGAAACAGAGGCTGCTGCCCCCAGCAGCATCCCAAACCCTGCCCCAGCCACCTCTCCAGGGTGTCCTCGCTGTGGAACAGGGAAGTGGGACTGCTTCTCTTGTGAGATGTGGCACAGATCCTCTTCTGCATTGTCCTCCTCCAGCTTCTAGAGAAGCTACACGAGAAGTGTTTGCTCTGAAACGGATTTCTCCTGGAGTATGGGGCTCCCAAACACTACCGCTTTTTAATCTTATCTGCTTCTCTTGCTACTGATGGCTTAATGTGCTTTCATTAAGCTCAAACTCCCTTCAGGGCTACCTGTGGTCTGCAGGCAGGATGCTGAGCCAAGGCTAAGGCCACTTTCTGCAAGTGTTTGTTCCAGTGGCTAAATGCAGCTCAAATATAAATAAATATCCAGATGTTCCTGTGCCTTGTTCAGGATAGCATGCACCTGGCTTTGGCTTCCAGGCATGGGCTGTTTGGCGGGCTGAAGAGCTGCTGGATGCCACTTTACAGCTTCTTGATGAAAAGGCAAGAGGACCATTCCCATTCCCCAGCACACAACATTTCCCCAGCTTTTATGCAGCACTTCCCTGCACACTCATCAGTCAAACCAGGGTCAGGCACTGCCCTTCCACCATGGGTTCAGAAAAAAAAGCAGCTCCCAAACTGCCTCATTTCCTAATCACAGCTGAAAAGGCTATTCCACAGCTCCAAATCACTGCCTGTGCTCCCCCTCTTCAGATCACCTCCTAGCTCTGAAAATCAGCACCAGCCCGAGGCCCACTTTAAAACAACTCCAAGACGCTGAGTCACGGGTACCCACCGAGGGCTTCTAGGAATGCCTCCGCCTCCTGTGAACTCCCCCGCTGGAAACATTAAAACTACAATTATCTCAGCAGATTAATAATGAGTACAGCATCTCTGGCAGCAGTCTGAGGCAGGGACTCCCACCAGCAATGAGTTCAAGTTACCAAGGCACACAGGCACACACAGCTGTGTTTGTGGTCCCCGCTGATCAGGTCACCTCCGCCCTGCCACGCTGCCTCACCCCTTCCCTGAAACACACCCCATTTCCCTCGGCACTGATCTGTATTTCGATAAACAAATGTGTCTCCTCACATCTTTTCACTGAACCCACCACTGAGGGGCTGCCATTCCCACATGCACTGGCTTTGCAGAATAAAATGCTAATGGCTTTCCCACTCTCCGGTGTGATGTGGTCCCTTGCCTCCTCCCAGCCCCAGGGCACAGCTCCTGGCTCTCCAGAATCCTCCTGGCTTAGGGACCAAGCAAGGGCAGGGAGGTGGAAACTGACCCCACAGTGGAGTGCTGCTCTGCTCCAGAGACACCAGGAAAGGACAAACTGCCCTGCCCCTGGAGAGCAATTCTCTGCTTCCCTGAACTAACAAACTCAGGCACTGCCATAGAAGATGAGGAGCTGATCTTTCAAGTGTCATGCTTTTCCCCTATTTTATCTGAAATTTGGGGCAGGCACCAATTTCTTCTCTCTGGTGACCTGTAATAGAACCTGAGTGAACAGCATGAAGTTGTGTCAGGGGAGGTTTAGGCTGAATATTAGGAAAAGGCTCTTCCCCCAGAGGGTGGTCAGGCACTGGAAAAGGCTCCCCAGGGCAGTGGTGACAGCACCAGCCTGAGAGAGCTCAAGGTATATTTGGACAACTCTCTCAGGCACAGGGTGTGATTCTTGGGGTGTCCTGGGCAGGGCTGGAGTTGGACTCAAAGATCGTTGAGGGTCTCTTCCAGCTCAGGACATTTTATGCTTCTATGGTAATTTACCTCCCCTCTCCATCTGTAAGCCAAATCAGGGATAAAGCAGGTCAGTGGCTCATTATTTTAGGAACCATGATGAGACTTTTTTTTTTTTTTTAATTAAAGGGAAACTCATTCACTTAAACATTTCAATTGGCTTAATTATCCCAATCCAGGAGTTTGCTGGTGCGTTTTTTGCTTTGTTTGTTTCTAAATAACAGAAGTAATCATCTCGGGGAGGGCAAACGCCCATTTCTCACCGAAGTCATCCAGGCTTTTCTCAGCATCCCGGGACAGAGGAGCAGGAGAGTGTGAAGGGCTGGCACACCACACCACCAGCACAGAGGTGGATAAGAGGGTTAAATCCAGCTGCTCAGAGATAAGCTGGTTACACACAGAAGGACAGCAAATGGGGGAATATAGATTTGCCAACCTCCGGCAAATATCTGCACGAGGCACTTGCATGGCTGACACCGGGTATTTAACTCAGAAGTTGCTAATATTAGAGACCCTGAAGCCACATTTCACTAAAGCTCTCCTTATGAACTGCTTTCTTGGCTCCTCTGAAGCCTGCAACAGTGAGGGCTGAAAAGTTAAAATGACTCTTGGCTTTGAGGCCAGCACGGCAGGGAAGATGCAGCAGCACATTTTACCTTTTCTGGTCTTTCAAGGACCCTTGTGAGGCCAAACACAGAAGAGTCTGAGATGCTGCCACACAAGACAAACCTCAGGAGAAAAAGCAACCAAAGGCCCACCCAGCAGCTCTGGCAGAGCACCCACACAGACAGAACAGGGTGCAAACAGGTATCCCCCAACACACAGCCTCCTGATCTTAGTCCCAGGCACATAATTCCCACATGGTACCTTTGGACTAACGCATTAAATTTCACCACTGGCATTTAATTTCCCTTTTGCCTTCCAAGACTAAAACTTCTTCCAACTGCTGCTCAAGCTTTTTATTTTCCTTTGCATCCAGAAATACTGAACTGCTGCTTCTGGGAATTATGCAAAGATGGAGAGGGACCTTTTCGCTGCCCTGAAGCCACCAGCCATGCCCAGGTAGGTGCAGCTCAGCCACTAAACTTCAGAACCTGTCAGACAGAGCTTATGGCTATGCTGGGATTCCTCATGCTTCCAAAACCTGCATCACACAAAAATCCAGAGCTGCAGACCTCCACACAGCTGCCCATCGAGCATCCCACACCTTGGCCCTGGTCCAGATACAGATATGCAGGAGAGAGCAACGCAAGTCTCAGCCGTGGGATGTCCCAATCCCGCTCTTCTCCCAGCTCCATGCAGAGACAGCCAGCTGCATCCCACATTAGTGTGTTTTCCATAATCAAAAAGGGAGTTAGCCTCCATAACCACAACTCAAAGGGTATATTTAGCTCAACTGGAAGACAAAGGAGATCATGTCCACCGCAGATTAAATTAGCTGGGCCTGCTTACGCCAGGAGCGCCCGTCTGCCATCCACCGCAGCTCCCACGGATTTATTCCTAGCTCCACACTTTAGTGGTCCCCCACGGAGGAACAGACATGCTCCATAAAAGCTCTGAAATGCAAAGAGGTGGAAGAGTGGGTCCAACAGGTTCCCAAAGCCTTGGGCAGGACACAGTCTCTCGCAAGGGTCTGTGTCACCTGTCTAGACCCTGGAGCCATGGTACAGGATGAGGTGCAGGAACTCATATGGGGCTGCACCTCCTTCAGCCCACAGTGAGGAAGAGGATGGCAGGGGACAATGGGGGACCCTCTGAAATCACCCTGAAGCCCAGCTCCAGTGTGTCCCCTGCACCCCAGCACAGTACAGGAGGAGAGCGAGGACATTTCCCTCATGGTCTTCAGGACCTTTCCTTCAGATCTTCCCCCCAGGAAGAGGCTCATTTCTCCTGCCTAATTTCCATGGGTATAATTTCATCCCCCACCTCCTTTGCTGCAGTCTCACGCAACTCAAAGACACAGACAAAGACGTGGTTATTTTTACGTTTTCCTCCCAAGAGATGGTATCTCCACAGCCCACAGCTGCCATGCCACATCAGATCACTGCACCGAACTGCCTCAGCCCCACGACAGCAGGATGAAGTCCAGGGGACACCCTGCCACCAGGTATTTTTCTGTCTCACTGGCATCAAAACTCCCCAGCTTTTCAGTAAAGAGCATCCCAAAAAAACAAAACAGCACCAGCCCGGAAGCTTGTTCCAGCCCCTCTCTTCATAACTCCCTCCCAAGCACCAAAACCATCTTCCAGTCATCCAGCTTTAGATTTTTCTGAGGCTTTTGCAGTTGTCATGGACCCCTGGAAGGCACTTGCCTCATCTGGATCCAGGTCTTCACGGATTCAGGATTCCAAAGTTGACCCAAATTTCCCCAGCACAGGAAGTGACTGGGTTTCACCATGCCATGATGTCGAGGTCCACAAGACCTTAACCTCCTTGATATGGCACATGGGCTTCAGCACAACATGGAATGTCCTTAGACCTACATCTCTGATTGGGCACTTTTACACGGGGAGAAGAAAAAAAGCAGCACTTCCACGAATAACCCACGAGCTTTTGGAATTTAAAGAGCGGGGAGATAGAGAACAAAATGCAGGGAAAAGCTGGTTTGTGCACCCCTAGGAGAGGACCAAGCGGGGCACAAGGGTGGTCTGCTGCATATTGCAGCACATCTGCAGCACCCTGCAAGTTCACCCAGTGTTTTCCTTTCCCCTTTGCCCTGAGACCAGTCTCACCATCATTTGTCCATAACAGCGAGGCTAGGCATCAGGGAAGAAGGTATCACCTGTGCACAGCTTATCTGTAGCTACTTTACAAATACAAGTGATCATAATGAATGTTCGCACCCTAAAAGAAATCCTAGCGCCCTTCCCCCTCCTACACCTCCCAAAGCAGAGCACAAATCCAGCTGCTCTGCAACCTTATCTTGATGCAGAAACAGTCTGGGACAGAGATAGAAGGGTTCCCCGGAGGCACAGCTTATTAAAGGCATCTTTCCTTAGTCAGTTCTCTTCACAAACACCACACTGAAGCGCCGTTCCCGGACTGGTTTTCATCACAGCAGCAGCAAACACCCCCAGTCTGGCGACGTCGTGTGTCCCCCTGGAAAGCCACAGGGCTTTTCCAGGCTAAAAAGCAACCTAAGACCAGACAGATACACCCAGGCCAAGGCACTCTGGGGGACCTGCAGCTGAGAGTAACAAGGAGCTCCCAGGGATGTCACAGGAATGGGGGCCAGCACAGTAATGAAGTCCACGGGATGTTCCCTCTTTATCCAGCAGCTTTTCCTGCGACGCCACGCCTGCTACCGCAGGGGGACTGCACCCTTGCAGTCAGAAACTCCTAATCCCAGGTTTCAAGAACCGGAGCTACAAAACAACCACACAAAGAGGCAGCAGCTCACACGAATCCCGGGAACCTCCCCGCAGCCAACGCCTCTCTGTTTATCCAACACGCGATCTTCACTCGTTCAGCTATTTTCATCCCACCCTGCTATTAATGGATGCAGGAGGCAGTTGGGTGAGGCGTTCGACAAAAATCTCATTTAGAGATCAAGACAAGCTTAATTGGTTTCTAGCCAGACCTGCACAAAGATGGGTTACTCCACAAATACAGTTGCTAATCTGCCCATTATACTCCCTAAGCTCCCACCCACAAAGAAAAAGAAAATAAAGCAAAGATGCACAAAGGAATGCAGGATTTTGAGCGTGTTACTTCCAGCGAGGAACACATCGCGAGTGGTGAATTCTGCAAGAACAAGGGCTTGGCTTTTCTTTGAAGGAAAAGGATAACCAAGCAGTAAACAAAATAACAAAAAGACCTAACACAGATTAAATCTGCATTTTCCACAGGCAATCCCCAGCCATTTTGGGTTGAAGAGCATTTCCAGCAGCTATTGTTTCTGTGGGCAGGCAGAAGCAGGGGAAAAGCTTACAAGGCCAAGGAGATGTCATGTCACAAGTGACAGAGTAGAAAGGATGGGGAACCTCGTGATTAAAAAGCACAGGACTGAAACCCTGGAGAGCTGAATTCACTTTTGAACTTGGCTGTAAAAAAAAAAAAAAAAAAAAAAAAATTAAATTCGCGAATTTCCTGTGTGATCACATCCTAGATGATTTATTCAAAACCTGGTGTTGAAAAGCCAAGGGAGGGGGAAGGAAGCAGGAGGAGGAAGGGGAAGACACGGTCTTGTGAGCTTTTAATAAGCTTGGGGTTAGACCAGCACTGGCAAGCTGTGAACACGTATCTGTGCTGGGCACTGCATGACATGGAACTGGTGCTGGAAAAGCACCAAGCATCCCATGAGCTCTCAGCTAAGTGACTGCTCTGCCCTGCTGCTCTGCCCAGGTGTGTGCCATGGGCTCACAGCACCACAGCCCCAACAGCAGCTTCTGTAACGCAGGACTCCCAACAGAAACACAGCCATGTGCAAAATGGAAAGGTTAGGGATGGTTTCCCCTCCTGGAGCTACACGAGAATTTAGAAACAAGAGCATAAAGCTGTCCCCCGAAAGCAGCCTGTTACCAATGAGACACAGCCCAGTTCCAGCGCTGCAGAGTGGCTGCAGCGGCGGCACAGGTAGAGGCAGGCAATGAAAGGGTCGTTTGGTCACAACCTTCTCCCCTTGTGCAGCAGCCCGGGACTCCCAGCTCCAGCGGAGAAGGCCTGTTTATTTTCCTGAAAGCCAGCCAGTTCTGCTAGGCGGGAAGTGCTGCACCCAAGGGAGAGCTGAGCTGCAGATCCTCCAGCAGGACAGAGCCAAAAACAAGGCCAGCGCCAGAAAGGACAGCAGTCCTGTGCTTGGGACCTTTACAGCAACATCCCTTGAGCTCCAGAGCACCTTTGCGGGGCCTTTTGCAGCAGGCGAGTTTGGAATGGCCCAGAGTGACACAGAGGTGTCTTTCCAAGACCTTCAGCCACAACTGGTGCTTACAGATCCAAGGCTTGGTGCAAACAGCAGCCCGGTCTCTGGCCTTGGACAAGAGCTTCCAGGCATGAAGATACAGGGCTGGTGCTGTCCCAAAACGGTGCTGTGGGAAACCCAGGGTGAAGAGATTCAAACTTTTCCTTTCAGCAGCAAGACAAGCTGTAATTAACAGCACTGAGTCCATCCCAGGGGCTGGATAAGGACATTCCCTTGACATATCTGACAAGGTGACTGTTGGATGTGTTTTCTTTGGCTTTTTTCCCCCCTGGAAAAATGAGCACCCATTTTTCACTGGTCTTTTTGCTCCCAACTCCAAGTTGCCTGGAGTCAGTTTCCCAGAGTAAGGGATACAATTCAGAACACACTGTAACAGCCCATTACCACAGCTGGAGCTTGGGTCTTGCCATCCCCAGGGATGGATCCCTCCTTAATTGTCCAACACCCCATGGCATACTGGGAATGCCAGACCCCAAAGACACAGTCTCGCCCTGATTTTCACCAAAACGAAAAACATAGTCCAAACCACAAGGCAAAGGTAAAAGAAAAACATGAGGCAACGGAGCTACAGCTGTGAGACACATCATCACCACTGTCTCACGTGTCTCATCTAGTTCAGTCTCATCCCCAGAGCAAAACCAACAAAGCTTCCTGTGATGCAACTAAAAGCAATCCTTTGGAAATCAATTCAGAGAATTTTGAGGCTGAAGTCCCTCTATACTCTCTTGTTCTCAGGATGAAAGCTGTCATGCTATAGAATGGCTTGAAAAGCCTGGATGTAAGATAAGTCCTGGTGTGCCAACTAAGGAAATGGCACAATTTCGTGACTAGGTAACCCAAATCACAGCCTGTCACACATCACTGCGCTTTGAACACAACTATGACCACCACTGCATCAATTAAGAACTGACAAATTTTGCTGAACCCGATAAGTGGAAAAGCAGCACGTAATACAGAAGTAAATAGGGAAAAAACGATGAGCATAAAGGCACAATTCCAGCCCCAGCCCCAAAAGCAGACCGACTATAGGGATTACAATATTTAGCATGCTCCAAAAATTTTCCTCAACATCTTTTTGCTCCCTGTGATGGGCAGGGATTTCTCATGGCTCCGGAGCCACCAGTTATTTCACATGCAATTTGCCAGCAGCACTCTCCATGGAAAAACACATGGAGCTCATAAATGGATCTGAGTGGTCCCCAAAAAGCTTCCAGTCTCCTTTGCAGGGTGTCTCCAAAATGCTGGGACAAGGAGATAGCACAATGAGGTCTGAAAACCAATCTCCCAGACCCAGAGAGCTTTGGTAAGCAAATGGCTTGCAAAAAGTTTCTGTCAGAACACCCATTTGAAGCGCTGGCATTGTAAACAAGGTTGCTCCAGAGGCACCTGGGATTAGCACTGTTCAAACAGTCCTTGGCGTGACTTACCGGAGCGCCCAGGAACAGATTTGCAAGTTCAGCTTTTCTCCTGCCTGACGCTTGCCCGGCACCACGGAACAACACCCGAGCTCCCACGGCCTTAACCCTGCTGTCTCCTACACGGAGGCTGAGACACAGGGATGGGCATGGCAGGAGCCCTGCGCTCGACTGTAGGACTTGATGGAAGAAGAAAACCCAAGGAGGCATCACCGTGGGGCTGCTTTTTCCCGTGTTGCTGGATGGGATCCAGCACCAGGCTGTCCATGAGCAAGCTGGGTGAGTGTCCCTCTGCAGAGGCACAGCAGCTGAAAGCGATGCATGGGATATGCAAGGAAAAAGGTGCCAGGCCATACAGGGCAGCTGAGAAACACCAGGCACCCAAAAGGCTTACCCTGATATCAAGGCACAGAGCAGCCTCTCTTCCCCGCACTGGGCACACAAGCCAAGACACTCCTCATGCCTCGGGGGCAGAGGGAAGGAAACCTCAGTCAATGAAGCGTCCTTTGCATGCGATTCCTGTGGAAGCGAGGCACGGCAAAGGTATCCACCTTCCCTGACACATCTCCCCCATCCTCAACTCTGGCGAGATGCTGCTGTGGTTTCCAGGAACAGCAGCATGAAACAACAGTAACATGAAGGATGACTGGAGTCACGGGAGGGAAAGCTTTACACAAACAGATTTACAGTCACTTCCATCCACACAAGCATCCTTGAAGGAAACAGCTGCACCAGACCGTGGCTGACGCAGACTCCCCAGGATGGGACATGAGTTCACAGCTCCTCTAAGCACCATTCATTAAGTTGATGCTGAGGCCAAGCAAAGAACAAGCACTCAGAAAAAAAAAAAAACAAAACACCACACCTCATGGCTAGGTAAAAGTCAGGTGGATGTGCAGCTCCAGAGAGCTGCCTCAGAAAGGTCTGGACAAAAGAAACACTCGGGAGCAGCAGCAGGGCAGACCTACCATGGACTGAACTCTATGTCACACAACCATCTGAGCAAGAAAACGTCCCCCTGCACAGCCTCCATGGCCATGCCACAGCAAACAATTCATCTTGCTTGTCTGGGGTGGGGAAAATGGTCTCTGGACTGTTTCTCAGTCCTCCTCCTCCTCCCTGCTGGAGCTGAGAGGAAAGCCTACCAACAGAGTTTGCCTGTAACAGGCACCAAGCTGCTAGAAAATCACCTGAGCAACATAAAACATTTTTCCACACCCCCCCTGTAATGCACTGCATCCTCCTTCTCACACCTCAGACCTGAGTGGCTGCAGATCCCAGCCCTGAACGATGCCACTCTGAATCCCCCACTTCCACACTCCACTTTTCTTTGATTTTAATAACAAGTACTGTCCTCTCCTCCCAGGCCAAGTGGTGCAAAGCTGGCTCCCAGGTGCAGAACACAGTCCCGGCTCCCCTTCCCTGCAGCCTCAACGTCGGGGCAGTTGTGTTCCTGTCCAAAAACAGTATGAGGATTCTCCTGCTTAGTGACAGTCTACCCTCAAATGCTCAACCCTACAACCTCTGCGAATGCCCTGCTCGCTTAGAAGGGGAGGCAAGCTGATCCTCGCTCTTGCAAAGCATCGAAGGAACCAACACCCTGCAGAGCCTTCCCCAAAAGCTGCCAAGCTCCATAGCTCAGTTTTGCATATTGGTACAGAGCCCAGCTGCTGGTGTTTCACACACCACCCCCCAGAGTCTGCCTCTGAATGGCGCGATTTTGAATTGCTTCCTCCTGCCATACTGCCCCAAGGCAGGATCTGCCAGCAGCCCAGCCCATTGCACGGGAAACAGGATGAATGCCCCATGTGAAAGACAAGCAGCAGGGAGCAAGGAACACCAGGAGATCCCACTGTGTTTTCCTCTGCTCTCCTAGGGCTGGGCACAGGTCAGGTGGATTAATTGGGTCCTTCCCCTCTCTTTATCTCACTGATCTCTGGCTGTTGCCAAGTTGTTTTGAGCTTTGGCACGGCTGCTTTCCACCCAGGGCCTGCGCAAAAGGGGATGAGGAGCCTCAGCGCAGAATTCCTGGCAGCAGTCCAAACCCAGAGGTCGGTAATTGGGTCACTGGGTTCAGCTTCTGAAAACCGTCCCTTCAGGAGGTGTGGTAAAGGCAGGCACAGTCGCCTTCACCACCGCAGACAGAGCCGGACGCTCCTGCGGCTCCTCCACCACACCCTCCACACCTTATTTCATTACGCTCTCATAAAAGCACTCGGTGGCACAGGGACAGAGCAGCCCTGGCTTCCACGCAAGCTGCGTGCATGGGGGAGACATGATTCAGGTAAGCAGCACATAGCTGAAAGCACATCGCTATGCAGTGCTCAGCCCCAGGAATGCAGAAGGGAAACATGAAGCCACTTGTCTGGCACGGCAAATAACCCTTCAGTCATCCGCCAGGCCCTGCCGGGGAGCTCTCAGCACTCTGGGTTGGGAAAGACAAGGATGTCTCCAGCTAGCAACACATCAGCTCTTACCAACCGCACAACAACGCGTTGCTGCGCTTCCTCCCTGTCCGTAAGTGAGCTCCAAATACAAAAAATAAAAATCCAAGCAGCAGCGAAGGAAGTGGCAGGTACTCCAGGAAGAGGTGAGGTTTGAAGAGCAACCAGCATTAGCACCAACCAGCACTGGCACGATGAGCAGCTGGTGGGTAAGAACACGCCTGTCCAACAGCGCCCTGCCAGTGGGTCACGGCAATGTTTTGAACGCAGTCTCTCCAGGCAACTCAGTCATGAGGAGCAGAACATCGAGAAACCTACTGAGTCACGGTCACACCGACTCACCAGTGAGTGTCTCTAGGCTGGGCCACCCCATCCAGTTTGGCTGACTCAGGAAGGCACCATGAGCAACCTCCTTGCCCAGGTGCTCCACGCAGCACAAACTTCCTTCATTTAACGCATTTACAACAAACTCCCCTCAAAAGGCTGGGGGTGAACGCAGGAGGGAGCACAAACAGGACGGGGTAATCAGAGACTCACGTGAGGGCACAGAGGTTGCTCCAGACCTGAGCACAGCATGGGACAGATGCCCTTGGGAATGACCCCACCTGACCCCACCATGAGGAAAACACAGGCCAGATGTTCAGACAACTTCAGGCATTAATTTGGTTAATTTGCTATAATTCAGGTGGCTGGTGTTCAGGCCACACCAATCATGAAACAAAGCACTGTCAGCTCAGATCCTGAAACTCTTCACTCAACTAACCACGTCCTCATGGTCTGCCAGGCCGCTTCTCTCATTTCCATCTCCTTTGGTTTTCTTCTCAGTGGCCACAAAGATCTGAAAGCTTTATGACTCACTGAGCCGAGATTTGCTGTGCTACCCCAGAACTTCTGGTTCCTCAGTGTATTCCAGAATGCTATGACATGCCACAAGGACAGAAGATACCGAGTGCAAATGGTCTCCTGAGAGGGCAGGAGGGTAAGTAGGCACCAGCATAGCTTTTCTCCCAGTTGAGGAAGAAAGGAAAGAAGAATCAAAGGCAAAGAGCAAATCACAACATGTATCTGGCAAGGAGCTGTGGAGCCTCTAATTTCTGCATTAAATAGAAAGTCGGAAATCATAGAATCACAGAATGGTTTGGGTTGGAACAGACTTTAAAGACCATCTAGTTCCAACCCCTTCCTCTAGTTTAGGTTGCATAAAGAATATGTCATGAAAGGTGAGCGAACTAATCCAATACTCAGAAGAGCTTCTGCCAGAATATTTAACAACTTTCCAACCCTTAACTAGTTGTTTCTCTCATCCCCTAGCATGGTAAACACATAGAGCGAGTAAATCTATGTGACTTACCATCTAAATTAACCAACACACAAGTCAGGATCAGGCATTCAGTATTTCTGCCCCAATTTACAGCCCTTTGCTCAGATCAGCTCCTTTTTTTTCAGGATGGTACTTGACATCTGTTGTGTTGCATGAGTGAAAAGTACATATATGATTATCTTAAAAGAAAGAGGGGGAAAAAATCAATATGGACATGATTTGAATTTTATGGCATTCAGCTGCCACAACTTGCAACTAAACAGCTGTCCCAGCAGGTCCATGCAAGCTTAACAGCACAGCAGTAAAACACACGGTTTTTCTTTCCCTTTTAAAAGGGTTTTACTTATATAAAAAAAGTATATTTTTATAAGAAAATAAATTGCAGGTTGAAGAATCGTAGTTAGGTCACACTCAATTCCAGCAGAACAAGCACATCCTGCTTCACATGGCCTCACCAGTCACTCCACGGCAGTGGCAGCTTTCTGAAGCCAAGTTAAGATATTTAATTACCAGCATCAAGTCAGAAACCAAAGCGTCCAACAAAATCCTCATTTGTGAGCGAAGCCTGCAGAAATGTCGTTGAGCAGGCTTTGGCAATCTGCAGAGCTGACAGCTGGATGCCCTGGCTTATCGACTGCTAGAGCACAGGCGGAAAAAAGCTCTGAATAGTTGCAGTGCCGAGCAAGCCTTCAAGGCAGCCCCGCCAGCCTCTTAGAAAGGCTCACAGAAATAGGCAAGCTTCATTTATTAATACTTCAGAGATAAAAGTGGCCGTGTAGGAGCAGCTCAGTGGGTGTCTGTGCAGGAGGAGGATGGGCAGAAGACCACCCGCTCTGGGTGGTGCATCTGTCAGGATCCCCATGCAAACAGTTCAGGTTATAAATGCACCAGGTATGTTTTCAACTTGGGCATGTGGTGGGCTGCTCCAAGTGCATCAGCCAAAGACCTTTAAGGATGAACCCAGCAGGGATAGTCAGTGCATGGAAACTTCAAAGCAGGAAGATGGAGCGAGAGGAGCCACACTCCTGGCTGGCTGACAAACAGAACTTGTGGGAAGCCCAGCTGCCCAACAGCTCCATGTCACCCCTGCCTCGGGTTCCTCAGCTGTGACATGACAGTGCGGGAAAAAGAGGAGGAAAAAACCAAAACAAAGCACAGAAGCACAGGGAGATAAACATGATCCAGTTAGACCGGCTGTCCCCAGGGCTTGTCTGTCCTCACCGGAGGAGCCAGCCTGCCATGGCTGTGCCTTTTCTCCTCCCTCCCCCACC
>NW_008238988.1:3032704-3034309 GCF_000691975.1 Corvus brachyrhynchos
CTGTCCCCAGGTCTTGCCTGTCCTCACCGGAGGAGCCAGCCTGCCATGGCTGTCCCTTTCCTGCTCCCTCCTGCACCCCTGCCACAAACAAAGGGTCAGATAAGGAGCCAGCTCAGGTCAAGACCGGTTTGACTCTGTTTCAAGCCCAAGGGAGCGGATTCAGTGCTGATTTTACACCTCACCCATCCTGTTTGCCTCCCCGGGGCAGAGGCCAGGACATGGAGCAGGGTGCACGCCTGGCTGGCTGGACCCAAAAATCCTGAGGCCGTGTCAGGGCACCGCCGGCAGAGCCACACACCAGCTGAGCACTGGCCAGAGCCGGGAAGCGTCACTGCTTCCTCCTGTTCTGGTGTCACACAACGTTGGGCGGTCGGAGATCATGGACTTTGGCTTTTGCTTCCTGCTCCTGACAGAGCAGGGGCAGGTCCCGGCACATGCCCATGGGGAGAGCAGGGCGAGTCACTCATTAATCGAGGAACAGCAAGGTGGATGTCTGACCCTCGGGGCTTGGGGGAAAACGCACGCCAAAACAAACTCCAGTGCTCATGGAAAAAGGTCCAGATGCTGCAGGACCCATTTACTTCTAATGGGACTCAAAGAGGGGCAGGCAGGGAATGCCAATAGCTTTGGAATAGCTTTGGTTTTGGCAAGGGAGGATAACAAGGTTGCACCACGGTTCACCACTGAGGCATTAATACACATCAGCACCTGATTTTGTATGTAGTCTCAAAATCAACCTCCAGAGGGGAGAAAAAGGAAAACACCGGTTTCTCCCTCTCCATGCTGCCGGGAGAAGCTGGCTGGCTGTACAATGCCAGGCATCTGCAGTGCTCAGGCCTGGTCAAAGCCACTGAGGCAGCCTGTGCCATGGGCTCCCCTCTCCCCAGCACCAGGAAAAGGGGACTTGGCTGCACCCCATGATCTTCCACCTGCCTCTGGTTTCCACAGGGAGCCCCTTGCCCCCAGTTTGGCACCACAGCCCTGTTGGTTCACACGGCTTTTGTCAAGAGGCACATTATCATCCATCTTTGCCTTAAATTAACCTTGATCACTTCAGGATGCAGAAAGACTGTTTCACACCAGCACCAATGCAAGAGGCAGCATGATGTGAAAGACACACGAGTGTTGCAGACCCTAGGGACAAAACCTCCCTGATCACACTGAAGACTTTGTGCCAAGCAAAAGATCAGGATCCAACCACAGCCATCGCACACCAGTGGCAGTGGGTGCCAACCCCCGAGGCTCCATGCAGCAAGGGCATTGTCCCTCCTCCTTGCAGACCCCTGACCGGAATCTCCCAGAATTTTTGGGCGGCTGCAGCCAATGACAGACCGCACCTCCCCACCTGGTGCCTGAGCCACACACCTGCTTGTAGCCAAGCCATAGCCCAACACCGGCACATGCCAAAATCCTACTCCCACCCCAGCTCCCACATCAAAGCATCGGCTGGACCAGAGCACGCCTGCAGCAAAATGTGTGACACCAGCACCAGAGCCTTGGCACATACAGACGACGGGGCAGCCCCAACTGCTGTGCCTATGGGGAGGCACTCAGGAGGCTGAGACCCCCCAAAGCCCGCGGGAGCCCCATCAGGGGGGTCATATC
>NW_008238988.1:3034933-3041287 GCF_000691975.1 Corvus brachyrhynchos
GGAGTTGTAGTGACGCGCGGGGCGGGGGCTCCGCAACCGGGGGTGCCGTTCTGGGGGTACCGCACCACGGGTACCGCACCAGGGGCACTGCCGGGGGTACTGCCGGGGGTGCCGCACCAAAGGTACCGCACTAGGAGTACCGCACTAGGGATGCTGCAAAGGGTGTACGGCACCGGGGGTACAGCAGTCGGGACAACGCATCAGGGGTACCGCACCCGGGGTGCCGCACCGGGGTTTCTGCACCGGGGACACCGCACCGGGACCCCCGCGCGGAGCGCTGCGGGCCCCGGCACTGCCCGTGCTGCAGAGAAGGCGGAGGGCAAGCGGGAGGGTCCCGCTGCCGCCGAGCGGCGAAGATAAAGTTTCACCCGGCTGGCGACATGGGTGACACGGACATGCGGGGTCTGCGTCGCAGCTGCCTGGCAGAGGCCTCCCAAGCTGTGGCATTCTCCTCTTGGATTTAAGAAATCAATTTTCCAGGGGTTCCCATTTCATGCGAATCAGAGCAACAATTGGATACACGGTTGGATTCCCACATGTATGGGAATAACCTCGCTGCATGAGATGGCAGAAGGAGCAGTTAGTGGTCTTGGTGCAAATCAAAACTCACATCAAGTTAATAGCGTGGAACATTTTACCTTAAGTAAACTTTTTTTCTGGATAAGAGGTCAAGCTTTTTACATCTTGTATAGTTGTTTTTTCTTTCTTGGCAACAGCTATATGGGAAGGTCTGAAAGGCAGGAAGGGATTTACGGTGATTGTGTTTCATATGGAGTCTGCACAAAAATTGATACAAAGGAGAAGCCAGTGTTGGAAAAGTAAAGAAAGAGCATTCTTAGAGGAGTTGATACTAACTCATGGAGTAAAATTATAGAATCACAGAAGGGCTTAGGTTGAAAGGGAGCTTCAAAATCATCTAGTTCCAACCCTCCCGTCGTGGGCAGGGACACCTTCCACTAGACCATGTTCTTGTTGGCCTTTTCCATCTCAGCCTTAGCTTTCCTGACCCCCATCCCTACACATCCAAATCATATCCCTGTACTCCTCCTAGGTCAACTGTCCACTGGCTGTGCATTTTCTTCTCACTCCTCAGTTTGAGGAGCAGGTCTTTGCTCAGCCATGCTGGTCTCCAGCCTGCCTTGCTTGATTTCTTTCACATCGGGTGTTGAAGCAACAGGAGGCTACAATCACAGAGGCAGTTTTGGTATAAAAGTGTCAAGGGCAGGTTATCTGGAGCAGCAAACCCAATGATGGTGTTGTGAAACTGGCAGGACAAGAGGATAAAACATATCTGTACCAGCACACAGGTTTTGGCAAGAGAAATTGTAACTCACAAAATCTACCACAGTCCTTGATGGAGCCAAATATGTGGTGGAAAATGGAGTTCTAATGGATATAAGAGATATTGATTTCCTAAAGGCTCTGACAAAATCCTTCATCAAACCATTTTGAGGGGAGTAAGGAGCCATGAAAAAAATACCTCAGTGGTTTATAGACAGAAACCACAAAGGCCAGACTGGGATGGTCAGTCTGCACTGGAGCCATGAGATGGGGAGTTTCATGGAGATCTGAGCAGGGGTCTGTGCTTGGCATCTTCATCAGTGATGTAGGAGTGGGGGTGGGTGGGGACATGGTGAGGGTTTCTGGTGACACTTAGCTGCTTGGAAAGGCCAATGGCACCAAACCACAGCGGGACCTCGGGATGCTCAGTGACAAAATGACAGATGAAATTCAGTGGAGACAAATGTAAGTGATGAGCCTCAGAGGGAGCACTCCTAACATCATGCACACGGCAATGGGCTCTGAACTGACTGCAACCCCTCAGGAAAAGGATCCTGGGTTATAACAAGGAATTTGATTAAAGCATCAACTCATTGCTGAGCAGCAGTCAAGAAAGCAAATACACGGATAGGAGTTAATGAGGTAAGAGGAAAAACTGCTGTACAAATTCCTGGTTTGCTCTCTTCTTGAATGCTGTGAGCAGCTCTGGCCTCTGTTCTCACCAAAGAACTGGTGATCAAAGATATGGAGCATTTTTCACTGAGGTAACTGGTTAGGCCAGGACTATTCAATACAGTATTTGTATACAAGCCTCGGGCTCAGGAAGTCCTGGAGCTGCATGCAGCCTGCTGCAGGCTTGGAGAGTTTATGGGAAAATATCCCTGAACACTTCTCATACCCTTGGCTTATCATACACCATTGGCTATGAGAGGATGCCAGGCAGGATGGTCCCTACATCTGACCTAGCACAGCTTTTCTTTCACTCTTCTGTTCATCTTTTTTCCTCCACAAAATGCCTTCCCAGGACCCCTCTTCCCACTCCCCTCCTCCTTGATTAACCCTGTAGTGATAGTTTGATCTGGAAGCTCCCAGCCTGGGCAAGTATCTGCATAATGGTTGGCATCTGGAATTGCATCTTCCTCATCAAAACTGCTCAGCCATTTTCTTGTAATTGCCTCCTCGGAGCTTGTTTGGACGCTGCTTATCAAGCCCCATTGTGTTGCTTTCCTGCTTGTTTTTCCAACAGCCGCCTATTAAATTAAGCTCCTGTATTCAGATAGGAAAACCCAATAACCAGCTGCCCAGAGCCTCTCTGGAAAAGTAGGACACATGCAATAGTCATCGTGTAGGACTGATGAGCATCCAGCTCCAAGAAGGGGAGAGCATGGGTACCAAGCCTGCCTGGAAAATAATCCCTGTAATGCTTTGTTACAGGAGGGGGTTGGCAGGGTTTGCTCATTGGGTGAAAAACTAAACCAGGACTTTCCCTGAGCTGAGGGAAAGAAAATGGGTTTCTTGTTCTAAATCTGTAAGAATATACTTGGTAATGTTCATCGTTAGCTGCTCACTAGACCGTAATAAATGTTCTCTGAGACCAATCCATGTCAGATCAATATTGTCTTATCCTGGGGGAGAGTTTTTATGTGTCTGTTCCAGTGAAACTTAAAAGGACACTCTTGATTCAGCTGACAGTAATGGAATATGGAACCCATCCCCTTACAAAAATTAAATAAGATTGATTTTGGAGGAAAAAAGCCCTCTCTTCTTGAGGTTATAGTCTTTCATGATGCACAGATGATCTGCTCAGCAGAAAAACAGGCCACAGCTTTTATTTAATTGTTGTTTCAGTCTAAACCAAAGACTTGCACCAAATGAACAAAACCACCATCTGAGCCCCTACCACCATCCCAATCCATTGGAGTTTATGGGAAGATTTCCATCACAGCAATCGGGGCTGGTTTTGGCTCAAAGGTAGGAGACAGCATTATGCATTTTGCTCTTTGACATGAGAGTTTTCAGAGTTTTCAGAGTACGTAGAGGACCTTTAGCAGTTCTGTATCTGGGCTGGGATGTTCTGTGTGAAAACAAACCACACCCTAAGCCGGCGTTATCTCCAACAGCACCGAGCCCAATCTCACCCCAAGATTCACATCAGCTCCCTGCAGCTGGCAGGGGAAGGCAAAGCTTCGGCGTAACATTTCATAGCCTCAAAAGGGAAAATAAACGCATTCCCAAGGCAGCACTCAGCCGGCTGGGAGCGTTAGCAAAGACTCAGTGGATTTAGGCCCTGATTCTGCAAAGTCCTTAAGCTTGTAAGGAATTTGTAATTTGCTTGTAAGCAAATTCCCATCCGCTTCAGTGGCATTTAATCACATGCACATAAGTGCTTTATGGCGGACCAGGGAGTTGTACCTTGGTGGAGGTGGGGATATCAAGCCCAAGCAACTGAATTCTTTTCCAGTGTGTTCAGAGAAGGGTAAAATCATGGAATCATATTGCAGAATCATAGAATGGTTTGAGTTGGAAGGGATCTTAAAAGATAATCTGTTTCCAACCCCCCTGTCATGGGCAGGGACACCTTCCACTAGACCAGGTTGCTCAGGGCCCCACCCAGCCTGTCTTTCTAAGAAATGAAAAATGTAAGAAATAGTTGGAGAGCAGATTGTGAGATTTACTGCAAACAGCTATAGCAAGATCTTGGTCCAGCCCTGCCCTGTCTAGACCCACTCTGCTGGGATATGCTGTGACAACACAGCCTCTCCTGGCTGTTTCATCTGAAAGAACACCATGCCCTGTAGGAGACAGATGACTCAGATGAATGGCAGAGAGATACAAAGCACTTGCAAGTGTGCTGGGGGTATACGAAACCCTAAATCATCTCAGTGCCTTGGCCAGGGCCCTCCACCCCACCCCTCTCTGTGCTCCTGTCGTTTCCTTCCTCCCCTCTCCACTGCTCCCTGCAGCTGCCAGAAGCCCCTCATGCTTCCCTCGCCATCCATCCTCCTGGCTGTCTCCTGTGAGATGCTGCACGTGTGGCCATGCCCTGGTTTGGATCATCTTGCTGGTACCTGGTGTGTCTTTGGCAGGCTCCCGACACTCGGCTCCTGTTTGCTCACAAAGCGAAGGGTGACTCTTCCTTCCCAGAGCCTCCTGCCAGTGCCAGGCTTCACCCACAGCCTTGTGCCAGCCTCAGATGCTGGGTCTGGGGGAAAATGTATTGTTCAGGGAGGCTGGAGGGCTCTATCTCTTCCCCACCTAGACTCCTGAACATGGCTAGAAAACAAGCCATTCCTGATTAGGGATCTGTAACTTTGCTCGGGTCTTTTTTCTCCTCCGTATTCCTAGAGATGACTTTTCTTGCACTGAATTGCTATAGAAGATACCAAAACAACAACAACAACAACAACAAAACATTTCAAGGTAGACAGAGCAAATTCTCAATGGATGGAAGTTCAATACCCTGTTCTCTTCCTGACATCCAGGGTTATTTATCTCCTGAAAGCAGGGAAGGAGGTGAGATGAGGGGTAGCATCCAGAGAAGAGGTGAGGCAGAAGGAAGAGGAGCGAAGGGGTGGGAGAGGGGTGTAAATCAGTGCCTCTCTCTCAAGGCCAGAGACTGCTGCAGATTTCCACCAGCTGTTGCTGGGGCTGTCAGAGAAGGGTTTAACAGGGATGTGTGCACACATAGCCTACAGGGAGAGCTGCTTTTATTTGTTCACATCTAGCAGGGGTTGAATTTATTGCCTTTGCAGAGGGGCCAGCAAAAAGCCAGAGCGTCACTTAAATCCCATTTAAAACCTCAGATTAAGGCTTTGCAGGAAGGGAAAACAGGGAGGTGGAAATGGCCGGGCCAGATCTGGCTCCATTGCTTGGGGGAGTGGGCTACAAACAGCCAGGGAGACAAGGGAGGCTGTTGTTTTATCAGTGGAGCATCCTTTGCTCCAGACCTGTAGCAGAGACAGAGTGAGGAAGTGCCAAGTCACCTTATGCTCATGATGAGTCTCCAGCCTCTTACTGGAGCATAAAACAGTTAAACCCCAGATCATCTGGTGGGTCCCAGCCCAATTCTGCCATCCATTAAGGAAAAAAGCTTGTCCAAAGGAATAAGAAGCCCTCATCAAAGGCCTACCTGCTTTTGGAATATCTTAATCCTTGTGATTTTTGACATGATGCAATATTCTAGGAACCTGTCTTACTTTTGCAAGATGCCTAAGCCAATTCTTGGCAGAATTTGTGCAAAGTGACTCAGCCAAGGTCACTCTTGGAGTCTGTGGTCAACCTGGGAATGGCTCACAGATACCCCAAGTCCTGTCTGAGCACAATAAATCACAAAACCATCTCCATCTTGCTCACTGTTTTGGTCCCCCTGATTTGTCCTGCATCATTAAATTTTTACAGCGCCTGACTCCAGATGACTTAAAGTTTGTGCCTCCTGTCTCCAGTAACTGCAGAGCTAAGAGGTTTTGTTCCTCCCAGCACAAGGGCTGGAATGTGAAGACTCAGCGACCAGCACAGGCAGGAAAATTTCTCCCATCCCTGACAGCTGTGTAAGTGGACATACAGGCTCCTGGTATCTTTCAGAATATCAGTGTGGCTTTTACAGGTCCTGGTGCTGCATTTCTTTCTAATCAGCAGAATTCAGGATAGATCTGTTACAGGACTTGAGCAACGATGCTGCAGACAGCAGAGCAGCAGAACCCTGTTGGATCCCTGCTAGAGATCACATCCTGCATGGATGGAGCGAGCACAGTACTGCTCCAGCCTCCCTGCTCCATCACTGGGCACTCCTGGGCTGACATCAGCACCATGAGATCATCTCTCTTGGCTGGCTATATTTTCTTACAGGTTTTCCCTGGAGGGCTTCTGGTTACTCTCTGGTTGCAGTTTCTCTGCTGCGAGGACTTCCGCAGGCTCGTGTTCCCTTTTCCATGGTACCCAGATGTTGCTCCACCCCAGGGTCTCCATGCAGCTGTGGCTCCATCAGCTGTCATGTGCTGGGAATGTTTGTGATGGGGAGGTATTGCAGCCACCTCTGGCTGATCCAGGCTGTACCCCCAACCACAGCCCCACTGA
>NW_008238988.1:3042059-3058444 GCF_000691975.1 Corvus brachyrhynchos
CTATCTCTTCCCCACCTAGACGCCTGAACATGGCTAGAAAACAAGCCATTCCTGATTAGGGATCTGTAACTTTGCTCGGGTCTTTTTTCTCCTCCGTATTCCTAGAGATGACTTTTCTTGCACTGAATTGCTATAGAAGATACCAAAACAACAACAACAACAACAACAAAACATTTCAAGGTAGACAGAGCAAATTCTCAATGGATGGAAGTTCAATACCCTGTTCTCTTCCTGACATCCAGGGTTATTTATCTCCTGAAAGCAGGGAAGGAGGTGAGATGAGGGGTAGCATCCAGAGAAGAGGTGAGGCAGAAGGAAGAGGAGCGAAGGGGTGGGAGAGGGGTGTAAATCAGTGCCTCTCTCTCAAGGCCAGAGACTGCTGCAGATTTCCACCAGCTGTTGCTGGGGCTGTCAGAGAAGGGTTTAACAGGGATGTGTGCACACATAGCCTACAGGGAGAGCTGCTTTTATTTGTTCACATCTAGCAGGGGTTGAATTTATTGCCTTTGCAGAGGGGCCAGCAAAAAGCCAGAGCGTCACTTAAATCCCATTTAAAACCTCAGATTAAGGCTTTGCAGGAAGGGAAAACAGGGAGGTGGAAATGGCCGGGCCAGATCTGGCTCCATTGCTTGGGGGAGTGGGCTACAAACAGCCAGGGAGACAAGGGAGGCTGGTGTTTTTTTCGGTGAGCATCCTTTGCTCCAGACCTGTAGCAGAGACAGAGTGAGGAAGTGCCAAGTCACCTTATGCTCATGATGAGTCTCCAGCCTCTTACTGGAGCATAAAACAGTTAAACCCCAGATCATCTGGTGGGTCCCAGCCCAATTCTGCCATCCATTAAGGAAAAAAGCTTGTCCAAAGGAATAAGAAGCCCTCATCAAAGGCCTACCTGCTTTTGGAATATCTTAATCCTTGTGATTTTTGACATGATGCAATATTCTAGGAACCTGTCTTACTTTTGCAAGATGCCTAAGCCAATTCTTGGCAGAATTTGTGCAAAGTGACTCAGCCAAGGTCACTCTTGGAGTCTGTGGTCAACCTGGGAATGGCTCACAGATACCCCAAGTCCTGTCTGAGCACAATAAATCACAAAACCATCTCCATCTTGCTCACTGTTTTGGTCCCCCTGATTTGTCCTGCATCATTAAATTTTTACAGCGCCTGACTCCAGATGACTTAAAGTTTGTGCCTCCTGTCTCCAGTAACTGCAGAGCTAAGAGGTTTTGTTCCTCCCAGCACAAGGGCTGGAATGTGAAGACTCAGCGACCAGCACAGGCAGGAAAATTTCTCCCATCCCTGACAGCTGTGTAAGTGGACATACAGGCTCCCGGTATCTTTCAGAGCATCAGTGTGGCTTTTACAGGTCCTGGTGCTGCATTTCTTTCTAATCAGCAGAATTCAGGATAGATCTGTTACAGGACTTGAGCAACGATGCTGCAGACAGCAGAGCAGCAGAACCCTGTTGGATCCCTGCTAGAGATCACATCCTGCATGGATGGAGCGAGCACAGTACTGCTCCAGCCTCCCTGCTCCATCACTGGGCACTCCTGGGCTGACATCAGCACCATGAGATCATCTCTCTTGGCTGGCTATATTTTCTTACAGGTTTTCCCTGGAGGGCTTCTGGTTACTCTCTGGTTGCAGTTTCTCTGCTGCGAGGACTTCCGCAGGCTCGTGTTCCCTTTTCCATGGTACCCAGATGTTGCTCCACCCCAGGGTCTCCATGCAGCTGTGGCTCCATCAGCTGTCATGTGCTGGGAATGTTTGTGATGGGGAGGTATTGCAGCCACCTCTGGCTGATCCAGGCTGTACCCACAACAACAGCCCTACTGAAAATTTTTCCTGGCTGGGCATGGGGTTGGACTCTGCAGGACAGGTCTTCTCTTTCCTCTGCTCAGCCTTTTCTCTGCCCAAGCACACAAACCTCTCCTCCTCCATCTGTCTTGCAGTAATTTTAGGTCCATGCACAAGACTCTGGCTGATATCCTGGCAGGATACCCTCAGTATCTAAAAGCTGCCCATGGCTGGTGCTTCTCAGAGGTCTCAGACTCAGGTTGCAGCCTTGCAAGAGCCCAGGAGAAGCCCCTGGGAGTGCAGGAATGAGCAGCTGGGGGCATTAGGAGAGGTGGCAGTAACAGCAGCCTTCCTGTATCACTGTCCCCGTGGTGGATGGACCCTGAACATGCCCTCACTGCCCCGGATTGCTGGTGACAAAAGGGTGTTGCCAAACTGGCAGAGAGGGAAGTCACGGTCACAACAACAGTGAGAGAGAGCTTCCCAGTTGCAACTTCCTTAGTCACAGCTGGATTACCAACCCCATTCTTATATTTTCCATGGGGGCGGCATGAGTAAGAGCTGACTCCTAGGGATGTCTGTTGCCTCCAGAAACCCTTAAGGAGAGAAATGCTGATGGGACTATCAGGCTGTTTAAGTTTCAGGACACATCAGGGGAGTGGAGCAGTTGTGCAAGGAATGGGATGGTGACTCAGGTACAGGACAGAGCCAGCCCAGGGGGTCAGGATGCCCCAAGCATCCCCCAAGGCAGTGCCAGAGGGGATGGGCATGCACAGCTCAGCCATTTCCACAATATCTGCAACACCTCAGTCCCTCCAGAGATTGTATTTGGGACACGGACTTGCCTTGGAGAAGAGCCTCCAGCCCCTGCAGCAAACCTGGTCTACTCATGGCTCTCCCTGTTTTGACTGATGGTGAGTTGGGGGTAAGATCAGGTTTTGGGAGTGTCTCAACATCTCCCAGATGCTGGTTTATGCATAAGGGACAGCGCAAATCATGAGCATAGGGCTCAAACACACTCCAAGTCTCACAGGTCTCCTGCAGCTCCCAGCCAGGGGTATCCCGGGAGCCCCAAGACCCTGACTGCAGCCTCCCCGCAGCCAGCTGGGCAGTTGCGGTGCAGGAGAGGGAGATGGCAACCCCCCAGCTCCCTCCAGGATCTGCACCCAGACCCCAGGGCGATCCCACTCCCTGTGGGAGACCTGGGAAAGGGAGGAAAGGGGAAGAATTTTCCCACTTGGGCTAAGCTGATGGGAACGAAACCTTGCTCCCTCAGCCCTGACTGCCGAGGCGGTGGGAATCTGAGCTCAGCCCCTAGGCGACTTAATGGGCTTTTAAAAAACCCCTTTGTATTGGATCCATTCTTCTTCCCAAAGCTTGCTGGCCCCGCTCCAAGGGGAAACCTTTGATTCTACAAATACACCACAATTATCATCCCGAGGAGTCTCAGCTATCAGGCTCCCCGCCTCCAAAAGATCAGCAGGATGCCGGAGAGGTGCTTAAATCATTTCATCCTAAGAAAACCTTGGGCTGTAGCAGCTTCCCTGTTGCTCGGAAAAAGCCACCCCTCTCCCAACAGCTTGGCTCCATTTTTCTCCCAGTGATACCGTCGCTAGCGGAGGCAGGGCGGGCAGCACTGTGGAAACCAGGCCACTGGGCTTCCCGGTGATTTCATCAGTCCGGGGACCCAGCTCGCAGAGATTTATGAGCTCACAAGAATCTCGCCTTGGAGTTATCTCCCCCTCCCCGCTTTTTTTGGCAGTGTAGAAAGGGATTCGGCGTTAGAGCCCTGCTGGGTACCGTAACAAGCTCACTCTGTTTGACAGATGCAAATATTTTCCTCCAACACTTTTTATGGCTGTGTAGAAAGGGATTCGGCGATAGAGCCCTGCTGGGTACCGTAACAAGCTCGCTCTGTTTGACAGATGCAAATATTTTCCTCCAACATTGCACAGGTCCATGTGCACGGGCTCCTCTCGCCAGCGTTGCCACCACCCAGCACCGTTTGGCGTGGGGGAGACGCAAACCAAAAGCTTGCCAAGCACTGCATGCACTCCCTGACTCCTGTCCCTTGCTCACGACGCCCCTAAGCTCTCCTCCAGGTAGGCTTTTATTCTTTTGAAATTGTTTTGTTGGGTTTTTTTTTTCTTCCAAAAGTATTTTTATTTTCTTCAGGTAATACAAATCCTGCCCTTCTGCAGTGCTTTCCAGTCTAATGCTGGGATTTTTGAAGGAGCTAGATGCTCCACGTCCAGGAGGAGTCCTGCACTTCTCTCCTTGCAGAAATCCCCCTTTAAAGCATGTCATCAGTACTTTTCCGCCGCTGTTTTTCTTAGTTGTCTAAATAAAGCTTTCAAGTTACGACTCCTTGATGTGAAGCCAGATTCAGAGGCTGTCAGTTCCTTTGTGTATCCTCAACTTGTCCGGGGGTGTTTTGTTTTATTTTGGGATGGCTGCTTGCTGCAAAGCTGTGCATTTAGCAGCACATTCCTGCCCAAAAGAGCAGCCGATTCTGCTCTTTGCCGGTGACAATGTAAGCTCCAAAGCACCACCGAGCCCGGCCCCTGCAAACCCTTTGCACTGTGCCTGCCTTTCTTCGAGGGTAAAGGATTTTGCAAGCAGGAATTTGCTCAGGCCACGGATTCACCCTCCCTGTGCCAGCCATCACAGGAGCCTCAGTGAAAGGTGTTTCACTGTGGCTGAACAGCCAAGGCCACTGTCCTCCCCAAGGTGCAGTTGCAGCCCACACAGCCGTGGGATACCGAGTTTCCTTCTCATGGGAATCAGTTATATGGGGAAGGCTGATCCCTTCTGGTGACACACAGCCACCATGTGGGGTCTAGCAGAGGCTGCAGTGGCATGGCACTGTCGTTGGGGATGGCATCCCCATCCTGCTCCAGGGCCATGTGCCACTTGCTTGGTCACACTGCTGTGGCCTGTTCCCTGGGCCAGCCCAGGGTGAAAGCAATGGGAGGCTGACCCAGCTCTGCCACCAGGAGGAATGTGGACCCACAGCCAGCTTAGGGACCCACACAGATCACTTCAGAAATCTATAGACAAGCAACAGGCTGAGACCAAAAATCCACTGCTATCCTTTATCAAAACCACTGATGCTTACTTAGGATGCTCCAGGCATGATTCAACACTCATTATCTTCATTGAGCTGGAGATTAGGCTGCAATATTCCCAGATAATAGCATTATTAGCTCTGTATTATTCTTGCTACATTATTTATTTACACTGAGTCAAGAACACTCAAAACTTTCACTGAAACAGTAACACCAGTTCAGCAGACAACATTTTATGCTGTGCTTTTTACAGGAGCAAAGATCCTGTGTAGAAGGAGCTACCCCAGGCCAAAAGCACCCTTTCCAATAAAGTCTTTTTGGCTTAAGGAAGTTGTAGGTGCTATGGGTGCCCCACCAGATGCTAACAGTGTGGAAAGGTCATTTTCTAGCATTTCAGCACAGGCAATGTACTGTTGTGTCCCATTGCCTGCTGTGCTGGCTCTGCCAGGGCTGCTTCTGGCCCAGGCACAGCTGACACTCATGGCATGGCTCACCAGGGGCTTTTTCTTGAGCTCTCATGACCTCTCTGCCTCCAGCCATCCATCCTGCACCAGCACAGTCTGGCACCAACCTTCTTTTGGCTAGAACAAGATTGCATTCTCCCTCTCTCTCCTGAAAAAGAAATCAGACTGATTTAATGATAAGTTCATGGGCTTTTGGCTTTGGCCTTGCTCATCAGCCAAGACAACGTGTGGGCCGCTGCAAAGTCCAGAGAACCAATCCTGGGTACAAGAAGTTGGCCCCAGGAAGGGCTGCCTGGGAGATCCTGCACTATGTACCGGCCATGTTACCAAGCCCAGATCTTCCTCTGACTTGGTGCTGCTACAGAGGATAACTGGGGGGGATGACAGCAGCTGAGTATCCATTCACCTTGGCTGTATCCTCAATGACTTTGTCATGGAAAACAGAAACTGACAACCTGACCCTCCCGACCCAGCCCCTCTCTGGGATGCAAGGGCTTTTCAGGTGCAGGGTACTCCACTTTCTCCATTTCTTCCTAAATGACTCTGCAATCAGAGCTGCTGACCATCCTATTAGCACACCTCCCAGTCTGGATTAAAGGGACCCACATGATGCTGGGCGTTTCTTTCAGCTCACAGTCTCCATATCAGCTCTTGGTACCCATTGCTTCCAGAGATGAGCACAGCCCTGCATGACACCTGACACACTCCCTAGGGAGGGTGCTCCAGGAATGTCCTGCTACCCACCTGAGCTCAGGAGCAAAAGCAGAGCTGAACATGCACATTCTTGATAGCCCCACATGGCCCTGCTCTCCCCAGTTCATTCCTGGAAGAAGGATTCCCACTCAGGGAGCGACTGCTTGCAATGTACTCACCACACAGCTGTGGCTCCCCAAAAATCCTGGCACATGCTGGGGGCCAGCTTTGATGTGTATTTCTTTGCTATTTGAAACAGCCTCTCCTGGAAGGGCTTGAACTGAAGGCTGTATATAAAAGCTGCCATTGTTTTTATTGGGCTACCATCCATCTGTTTATAACACAGATGCCCTGAGTGATTCTGCTGGCAGGAAGCGGAGGTGAAGGGGCTCCCTTGCATGTGCTCAGAAATCATCACCACATCCAGGACTCCTTTTAGAGATGTTTAACATCATCCATCTTTCAAGTCTCTCACAGCACTGCCACATCTCTGGGTTTTGGTATAAACACTCAAATTCAGAGTTGGTGAGAGAGAGCAGGGCAGGTGGTGCAGTTACGAGATGTCCTGCGTCAGAAGTGGTGCAATTTGTAGCTGCTTGGAAACGCCCTGGCAGAGAAGCAGGGGATCTGGGAGACACACCTCTCCATTCCCGGCCCAGCCCAGAGGCAGCCTGCCAGCTGCAGAGCACAGGCACGAAGCACTAATGGAGCTACAACACGAACTGCTCGTTTGCTTGCTGTTTGTATTCCATATCAACCAGAGCTGTCTGGAAGAAGCCCTGGATAATATTTCCTTGTGTGTTCCTCTTCAAAATCCCAGCTCCAGCTTTTGGGAGCTGCTAGTAATGTCCTGCCCTGGCACTGCCTCTAACTGAAGCTCTAGTCAGCCAAGAAGGGATGAATTTGTCCCTTCTTTTGAACCACAGGAGGGGAGTCTCCATCCCTCTCCCCACCACTGGTACAACCACCTACATCCCACCTTGGGCTCTTCTACCCAAGAGCCACTGCCACCACCCAGCCCAGCTTCATCTGCTCCACCTCTCTCCCATACCCATCCCTTCCCTTTGGGACATACCTTCCCTGGGTGCAGATGTCCAGGAAGGCTGCACCGCAGCACAAAGTCCTGGTTCCCTTTATGCCTCCTGCAGCTGCAGCTCCTGGGACTTGGATTGCAACTAGATGACTTGCCCAAGCCCAAAGAGTGGATCAGTGTCAGCGGAGGGATGTGGACATCCCTCCCTGTGCTGTGCCTCCAGCCCAGCCTCGCTGTATGTTGAAAGCACACAAACCGGACATTCAACTTACCACGTCTTTGCACAAGGCCGGCCACGGCTGAGGCTGCCAGGGAATTATCAGATGCTCTTGTGGCTCTGCAGAGAAGCCAGGATTCTAAGGGAAGGGTTACTGATTGCATTTTGGCCCTGGGGAGCTCTGTTGGACAAACTGCTGTATGATCACCGCACAGTCCAGCCTGCAGAACAGCGCTGTAATACTTTTCTCTTATCATCGTGCAGTTTTGGAAGCTCTTATTTGATCTCCTTTATCCATGTGAATATGTTCAAGAATGCAGCAGCCTCTGCCTGCAGAATAGTTCCTATTGTTCCCTTTGTTCATGTGTCTGGGCTGTTCCTCAGCCTCCTTTCTCCCTTCCTGCAAAGAGACACACTCTGTATGGTCAAAAAGTATCTTTACAACTGGATCTTAGATATGAACTCAGCCATGGGAAAGGCAGAGGGCATATTTTCCTGAATATTACAGCTTTTTGTGATGCAGAGGGGACCGTGGTGAAAGGTACCCCGAGCTCACACAGTGAATTAGCTGCTTTTAACTTCAACCAGGATCTACTCACCCATGCCCAACCTGCAAACTCCTCAGAATTAATGCTGAAAATGGATGGCACTGGATTGGGCATTTTTGGCTTATCTATCTGCTCCTCCTGAAGTGCTGATTCTTTCAGTAAATCCACAGCAAACCAGCCTGGAAGAGAAACAAAGAATCTGAAGGTCATGAAGAATACGTATCTGCATTTCAATTTTTTATCCTGCTTTTTTTTCTGATACAAAAGCTTATACATGCCTTCAGGGTGAAAACAGGCTGGAATTGACTTAGATATTAAAAGTATTTAACTTGGAGACTTCTTTTTGTGAGTGTGGAACTGAATTCAGTGCTTTTCAAAAGCAGGCCTCCAGCTTTGCAAAAATGTCTCTCTGATTTCTAGATCAGCCCTTTCCACTTCTCCTTCCAGACAGGTCTGCAGCAGGTTATCCTAACACGATCTGCACAATCTTTACACCCTGTTGAGCACACAGTTTCAAAACAAAACCTCAAACAAACCTCAGCTCCATCTGAAAACCCATCTCCTCTCCATCCTCCTTGTGGAGAACCTGTAGGAAAATGTCAAATTATACAAATGAGAACTTTGGCACAACTGAGTTAGATCAGGCTGAATTAATGATCAAAGTTACAGCTGGAGGTTGTTAATCTGTTGGTGATTTCCAAGCAAATTATTTTTTATATTCTGTTTACAAAATAAGAGAATTGAGATTATTGGCTGAGCCTGGAGGCTGATGCATCACCAGCCATGGTAAAGCAAAGATGACACAGAGCTTGCTCGCACACTGAGGAAGGTGTACTCCTTCATTAAGCCTGAGTCACCACTTCCATTAGGAGCAGGATGGAAGGATGGCACCAGAGCCACTGGCTGCCACGGGGCAGTGGCCAGAACCTGCTGAGAGCCTGATCCTGCACTGCCTGTGGCACACACAACTGGTGAGACAGGTTGGAAATCACTGGCTCAAGGCTGGATGTGTGCTTTGGCTTTCCTACCTGCCTCACTGGGAATCCATTTAGAAAGCTTCAGTGGGAATTCCTTCTTAGATTGAACGTATGTGAGCAGGAGGCCAAGTAGTTATTAAATTTTTTTTTCAGGTCTTGTTACTTTTTTTGGTACTGAATTAAGCCAGGGAAATCACTTACTGCTGTTCAAGTCTCATGGATGTGCAGTGCTGTTAATCTCAGACTTCACAAATTGTAAATTAAGCTTTCCAAATTCATGAGATTTGTATTTGTTTATTTTTAAGTAAGAGAAGTTGTCTCTTTTTATTGGGGTTTTGTGCTTTCAGGACATGACATGGCTTTCCCCCCCTACATGTAGCAGCAGAAACAACCCCTTCTGCAAAAATTAAAATCTCTATCACAATTGCCTGACACCGGAAACAGGAATTTAGAAAAAAAACTCCTTCCTAAAGATCCAGCTGAAACCTTTGGACATGGGCAGTACGGGTAGGGGCAGACATTTCAGTTCACAGGGACCAAGGTTCTTTCTACCCTGATCTCATTGCTCTGAGCAGTGCATTCTGAGACTGCCATTGTTGAGCACCCATTATTTGATCTGCAGACTGAGGAGGAAAAAAACCCCAAAGAGCAGCTGATTTTCAATGTGGCCTCTCCTCTGCGTTGTAGCAAAACCCCATCCCAGAGTGCAGAAAGCAGTAAAACCCTCCCAGCCAGCACTTCTATTTTCCAACAATGTCAAGGTGAAAAGTCCCACAAGTGAACCCTGAGCTTTCTTCTGCTCAGCTCACAGAGCAGGAGCAAAGAGCAAACCTCCTTTCCTGTCTCTCCTACCTCCCTGAATCCATTCTCATGAAGGAAAGAAAAGGTCAATATTGGTGGTGTTGAAATGAAGCACAAGGACTGAACCGCCTCCTGCGCCTGGTGCAGGGTGCTGAAAGAGCCAAGCGTGAAACAACATTTTCCAGAGCCTCCATCAGCTCAAGGGCTGGTTTGGCCTGCCAGTGTGCAAGGAAGGAGCCCGATTTCAGGAAGCAATTTGCAACCATCCCCTTAGGAGACTAAGGGGAAAAAAAGCACCTGTGAGTGGGTCATAGCTTGGCCTCTCCTGACAGAAGTTTGAAAAGTGTCTGGCAATTTGGGAAATTCAAGAGGTGGGGGACAAGTCCCACCAGGAGGATGCTGAGGATACCTGAGGCTTGCCACACCAGAGAGCTCTTGGTGAGGCTTCCCATCTTGGCCCAAGCCACTGTCTCCCCTCCTCTCAGCATCTATTTGCCAACCCATCCAGGCAGCAAAGCCACCACCTGAGCCTGTGTCATCCTCATCACGAGCACAAATTCTCAAAAGTGGCATGAAGAGATGATGGTTCCTACCCCATCACTTTACCCACCCATCTTACCTCTCTGCAGCTGTCTGCTGCCTCTCCAGAGGTTCCTCTCCATGGCCTGGTAAATGCTGTCCTGGCCAAGCACAGATTTGGTCAATGGGCACTGTCTTGCTCCACCTTCATCCCACCACCTTCATGTTTTCTCCTGTGCTGCCTTTTACTTTTCTCATTAACACCTCATCACCCTCTTTGAGTCCTGCCTGGTGGTGGTTGCAAAGATCAAAGCTGGGACTGGCACTCAAGGTTTTAAGGCTGTACCCCGATGGGGAGTAGACTCCCCTGTATATTATTGTGTTTTTCTCTTTGTCCCTCTCCATCCACTGTTGCCTCTGCTCTTAAATCCCAGGCACTCTGGGTGCAGAGAGATGCCCCTTTAGTCTGTATTTATCTCTACCATCACTTATGATGCTGTCCTGGGTGCATTATGAGAGATATTGCCTAAGCCTAGGTGAAAAACAGGGGCCAAAGTCTCTTGGGACCAGCATGGCAGTGATCAGCCTGTATGCTGCAAACTGAGCAGGAAAGGAAGGCTTAAATATCCCAGAACTTTGCAACAATACTGTCCTGTGAAAAATAGGAATATTTTCCATTTTCTTGCCCTGATTTGGTATCAAACCAGGTGTTTAAAAAGCCTGACTTTTCTCTAGGAATGGAAATTTGATTTTCAACCAACCTCTCACTTGCAATCCTTAATCTGTTTTAGAAGGAACTTTTTTTAACCTCTTTTTTTTTCTTTTTCAGTGCAAACAGACATAATTTCTACACCACCCTTTCTTGTGTACCAACAACACAAGGCATTTACCTTGGCAGACCAGGTGAAACAGTGCCCTGGGGGAAGCTGAATAGGCTGACTAGGTGATGAGTTACAGTGTCTAACACTTCCCAAGTACAATCACAGATTTATGACCACTGACATGACAAAGATTTTGTCTGGTAGTGAGGAGTGATGGCTGATGTCCCTCTAAATGCTTATAATTTCTGGCAGCTTAATTCAATCCTGTTAACAGATGCAACAAAACCGAGAAACATTTCTCCTCCTAGGAGTCCTCACTGGACCAGCAAAGATGGTATTGGCATTATTTCCCTGTTTTCAGGAATTCTTCTTTGAAGTCAGAGGGTGCAGAAATGATCTTCCTAAAAAGAAAATGCCACCAAAGGAGTGTATTATCTTCATATTTGATATTAGGACACCTTGGCAGGAGAACAACCTCCAAAGATGGGTGGTAAGAGGGCACCCTTGGAGAGTTGCTGCAGTTTTCCACTGTGGAGTGATGTATCCCTCATTCAGCATGCAGAGGACTTGGGCTAAAGTCCAACTTGGAGCCTTGCCCTCCTCTTGGGGATTTTGAAGCTTTTCAGACCATTTGAGCAAAACCTCAGATAACTGTGACAGCAAGGGCTTCCAGCCCTGGCCTGTGAGGTGTTCTGGGAGCAGCTCTGCAACACAAGAGTTCTGGCAGATGCAAAGGAGGAATCCAGGCATTTCTGACAGGCCTGCAGGCAGCTGGGAGCTCTGCAGGAGATCCCACTTTGCCTGGGTGGCTGCAGTCCTGCAACAGGGCAGTGTTTTCTCAGCACCCAAGAGAGCAGCAAACTCAACGCCACTGGAGGCAGGTGGAGGGAGAAAGCTCAAGACTTCAAAGCTGCTGTGTGCAGGAGGAGGCTAAAATGTGGGAGATGGTTTTTGATAAGATTAATTCATAGCAGCAACGGACACCTGTGACCTGGAATGATTTTCAGGAAAGATAAAGTTGTGCATACAGCAGGTCCTCTTGCAGCAGCTGAGCCGTGCTAGTCTCTCATCTGATTTCATGCATCAGGGTGTTATCTTTTTCTTGGGAAAGCCATGGAACTGGGTAGAATTTAAATTATACCCCAGAGAAGCTGGCTCACTTCTCTGACAGAGGTCATAATGAGGGAGTCGGGATTCCAGTTATAGTTCAGCACAGCAGATGTAGCTGGGTTTGCAGATGATAAAAATACAGCCTTGTCTCAGGAATGCTGCAGAAGTGAGGCACGCGTGTGGCTGGATTTTTTTTTCAGAGCTATTGTTTAACTCTGGCTGTACTGTAAAACAGTTGCTCCTATTGGGAAATCAATATTTACAAAGTAAGCAGCAATGAGACATGGGCTGGGTGCCATCCAAGCCCACAGCATGACCTGCTCTGTTGAATGCCCACACCTCAAACTGTGAAAAATGTTACTCCTCTCTCTTTTGGGGTAGGAGTGGCTTTTCATTACCAGCAATGAATACTATTTTATTTTTACTCTGCTCTGTATGTTTTCCAAGGCCAGCTTGCAAGGAAGGAGGCAGCCACTGAAACATGGAAAGCTACACTACATACTACCCCACATCACACACAGCTCACCTCTTCTGATCAGAATTCAGGGCTTGGTGCACAGAATTAGCCACCCGCCCCAAAGGAAAGCAGTTTATCTCAGAAAGCAATCATAAATAACACTTCAAATACTGAACTTCCAACTTGAGCTCCTGCTTGATCTCATCTGTATATCATAGAATCAGAATGGTTTGGTGTTACAGTGGGGATTCTGTAACACAATTTGGGTTGGAAGGGACTTTCAAGACCATTTTGTTCAAACCCCCCTGCCATGAGCACAGACAACTTCCATTTGACCAGGAGGCTTAGAGCCCCATCCAGCCTGGCCTGGAACACTTCCAGGGACAGAAGTGTTATAGGGACCTCCTCAGGGGTTCTGCAACTCCACTCCACCTTCCCCTGGAGGACAAACACCAGTGACCTCCCTTCAAGGAGCAGGTCACTAAGGCTCAGCTCAGCTGGGACTAACACAAACCTGGCAACGTGGTTGTGGACTCGGTGCTTTGCTGTTCCCCAAGGCATTGCCAGTGGAGGAATGCAGTACAGGCAGAGTGGCATGGCCATTCTCACTTTACCTGGTTACTACGATGAGTCCATGTCCTTTTGGATTTGCAACAACACACTTGAAGCTGGCTCTGTAATACTGCCTGGCCCTGTGTTCCCTCCTGTTTGCAGAAGCACAGCTGTATGGAAAATGTTCTGTCTCTAATCTCTATTTACACAGGATGGTGATAAAGAAATTCCTCCACAATCACTTCATCTCTCTTTGGGCTGACACCACCATCTTTGCTCAGCCCAGCTCCAGAGCAGCAACATATGCAAACACGACACAGTGATTTGTGGGCTAGGGAAGGAGAGTCATGTGAAAACAATCCCTGTACCAAAGTACCCCTCAAGTCTTGTGCTCAGTTTTGAACCTCTCATGGCAAGAAAGACATTGAGGGGCTGGAGCGAGTCCAGGGAAGGGCAACTGAGCTGGGGAAGGGTCTGGAGAACAAGTCTGATGAGGAGCAGCTGAGGGAGCTGGGGGGATTCAGCCTGACGAAAAGGAGCTCAAGGGGGACCTTCTCACTCTTTACAACTCCCTGACAGGAGGGTGGAGCCAGGTGGGGTGAGTGTCTTCTCCCAGGCAACAATAACAGAGGAAATGGCCTCAAGTTGTATCACAGGAGGTTTAGATTAGGTATTAGGTAAAATTTCTTCACTGAAAGGATAGTCAGATATTGAAACAGGCTGTCCAGGGCAGTGATCGAGTCACTATCCCTGGAGGTGTTCAAAAGGTGTGTGGGTGTGGCATTCTGGAACATGGTTTAGTGGTGGGCTTCACAGTGCTGGGGTAACAGTTGGACTCAGTGATCTCAGAGGTCTTTTCCAGCCTAAAGAATATTGTTATTCTAAGTTTTCTGCTGAGCACGATGAGTGAGAATGAGTGAGGTAAGTGTCCTACCAGGCAGGATGATATTGAGAAGAAGGACAGCCCCATCTTCTGGAAGCTGAGGTGGTTGACGCTCTAGCCCAATTTTGGTGCGAGATTTGAAGCAAGAAGCCTGTTTTGGGGTGGGTTTCTGCTGTAAATTCAGCTGGTTGTCTGCAGCAGTGAGGTGCTGCTGGCATATGTGCTGTCCCCACCACGAGCTGGCCTGCTCATGTTAGTAAGCTCTGAGAAAGCTCTGTATGAACTCACTGCCTGGCCCTAAAGGATTGGCAAAACAGGAAACTCTTTCAAAGGTGTCTAAGGACTTGGTGTTGACATTTGAATTTCCCTTTCATATCCCTGCAGCATTTTTGTCCAGGAGCTTTATCCCTGCAGTGCAAAGCTGTCATTTATTTGTAGTCAGAGATTTTGTGCTTTTGAAATTAAATCCAAGGCAGACAGAAAATAGAAGTATTCCAAGACACTTTAGTGTATTAGACAAGTGTTAATTAGGGGAAGCTGAGTCTTTCCAGCCCTTGGGGCAAAGCTATCTTGCGTACAGATAATCCAGAAAGAGGCAAAGCCGTTCTGCCTACTGAGATTTTTAGTTCTATACAGTTTGAGGAAAAATCAGAATGTACTCATCAGTGGAAACAGAATTATAACACAGTGAGAATAGCTTAGAAGGGGCTGAAGGGGTCTGAGGCCAATGCAGACTGCATGGCCACAGCTGGGAAAGCAGCATCCTTGCTCAGCCAGGCACACAAGCAAGGAAATGGGCTGAGAAAACATGGCAAGGTTGTTGTGGGAGCTCCTCTGGTCACAGTCCTACCTGTGAAATGGGTTCTGTCTGCTCACAGCCTGTGATCACAGGAGCAGGCAGAGTGTATCTCACCCTCTTCCCAGGAGCGTCTGGGAAACAGCTCCCAAAGAGACAACTGGCAGTGATGGTTATTAAAAAATACACTCGTGAAGCTGCACCCAGAGCTGGCCACATTTTCCTCCCAATTTTTGGCAAATTGTGTACTTGGAAGAACTATGGAAAAGAAATCCACCAAGAATCTATGAATGAAATCCTTTAGGTGAAACTCTATCCCATTTGTTACCCAAGTCAGCAAATGTTAATGCCCTGTCCCTGAATTCAAATTCCCATCAGAGCCATTTTCCCCAGACAATGGCCTTCTTTGCCCTGGTAAGCACAGAAAGTGGGCATTTCCTCAGAGGAAGTTAATTTGGCTCTTTAGACAATCCCTCCACACACACCCGAAAAAAAAAAAGAAGAGCGTGGACAAAACCTTTTCAATAATATGGGAAAGTATTATCAAACAAAACCTTTTCTGCTAAAGGGGAACACTTCCCCATAGCCATTGAGATGCTAAGGACCAACACATTACTTTAATATTACCTTAAATTAAAAAAATGAGATGTCCTTGCATTTAATTTTACCAGTACACATACCTTACATTGAAGTCCTGACTTTATTTTAAAAGAGTGATTAATGCATTTAGCTTTTGGTTCATTTTAAACTTATTTTAGGAATCACAATAAATCACACTTTGGAAGAGCAGAATGATTTATTTCTTAACTACATTTTTGCTTTGAAGTGTCTGTTGGCTGTTAATAAAACAAGTCCTTTTACGTTCTCTTCAAAGTCACAAAACAAATACACGTGGATGCTTTGGGCCAAAGGAGGGGGCTAAAAACCTGTCTGGCAGTGGGAATTTAGCTGAAAGGAGGAGGGGAGCTGCTATCTCACCAGTCTGGGGAAAACTGCTGCATTTGTTCAGCCAAAACCACTGTGTGTGGAGGCAATGGGAAAGTTGGGAATGGGTCTGCAGACAACCTGATTTAGAGGGTGGAGTCTTGGGCAATGAACATTACATTTTATTAGAAAACCACTAGTGTTTTCACAGCCCAGATTTCATAAACCTAGTATCTGTCTGACTGAATGTTAAGTACCTTACAGCCCTGCACGCAGTGTTTGCTTAGTGGTGAATACTGCAGTCTCTGTGTCCAACTCACAGCTGCTTTTACAGTGTGTCTAGAAACACTCGTGCCTCGGGTACAGGGAGAAACATGTAGGCTCAGATTAGCAAATTGCCAGCTGACAGAGCTGGGCGGCTACCCTCAGAAGCCACGGGCTCAGGCTGACTGAGGATGAGCCTGAAGTGCTCAGGAGTGCGATTTTTTACAAAGACCACAGTCAGAGCAGAATGCTGAACTCAGGTGCTGATGCCCTGGAACACTGAAGTAGTGAAAAAGTCCCTTCACCCTCGGGGAAGCATTTCACCAGGGCAGCCGGGCTGTGACTGCAGCCCTGTGTCCCCCTCTCGCTGTGCCCGGCACTGCCGGCCCTGCTGCCCTGCTCCCGGAGCCCCGTCCCCGGGCAGAGCCGTTCCCTCGCCGGGCGCAGCCCGCTGCGGCCCGGCG
>NW_008238988.1:3059839-3060972 GCF_000691975.1 Corvus brachyrhynchos
TAGAATAACCCCTCCCGTGCCCCTCCACTTGCTGAGGCAGCAGGAGAGGCCGTGGGACCTCTGCCAGAGTCTTTGCATGCATCCTCTTCTCCTTAAAAGTGCAGATTCGTAACCCAGCTTGTTCTGCGCAGTGAAGGGGAATGAGGCCAACGGTGCTAGAGGTGCAGGGGCTCTTCTGGGCCTCAGGGAAACAACCTGGCGCCGAGAGGCCTCTGCTTCACTCCGGACGTCATTCTGTACTTGGGCCTTGCTGGAGCCAGGGGCCACATAGGTGAGAGGCCCAGCTCCTGTTTTTCTCAACCTGCCCCATCAATTCTTCACTGACTACCAGCAAGTCTGCAGCACATCTGGCATTCAACGCAGTGACCGAGCACTGGAGCACATTGCCCAGAGGTTGTGGAGTCTCCCTCGCCGGAGATAGTCAAGAACCGTCCGGACGCAGTGCTTTGCAATGCGCAGCAGGAAGAGCCTGCTGGAGCACCCCTGGACAAGATGATCTCACCGGTGGTCCTTTCAAACGTGAACTCGTCTGGGATTCTGGGATCGGCATCTTTGCACAAGGTGAAGCTCTCAGGGGGAAAATGGACTCTAAGACAGAGCTGGCGGCAGTCACAGTCCAGGTGGCAATGGGACTCTCTCTCACAAGGCCCCTGGCCACGGCCTCTTCAGCCTCATCGGCTTTGACTCCCCCAGCGTGCTTTTGCGCTGCTGCTGTCGATGGCAGAGTGCTGCTGCACAGCGCTTTCCCTTCCCTCTCTGTATCCCGCACTCTCCCCTCTTTTCTCCTGTACAATCAGGTGGTTCTCTGCTGCCAGCTGCCAGTCCCACAAGCACAGCTCTGTGCTTGAGCCCCGCTAAAAATGGCCATAGGCCAGCACTCTTGCCAGGCACTGGCGCAGATCGAGGTAGGCCTCCATTGCCTGGGAATGGGCGGCCGGATCCTGCGCCAGGTAGTGGAGGAGGTTGTGTGGCTCAGCCATTCGTACGTCTGGGGGCAGACTGATCTCCTCTGGAAGCCTCTGGTTGCCCACAATAAAATGCACAAGGTGTTTCTCTTCCAGGGATAAGCGCAGCTGCTCCAGGATATCCGAGAGCTGAAGCACAAAATATCTCCTGTGCCACTGTGTCAGCGG
>NW_008238988.1:3061013-3062349 GCF_000691975.1 Corvus brachyrhynchos
GTCCTTGCGCGGAAGAACACCGGCCAAGAGCTGCAGGCATTTGAGGTGTGAGCTGTCCTGGGGGGCCTGCCTGGCCATGTGCCTGAAGAACTTTGTCTCTGCCACGGTGTAGGTCTCAGGCCACATTGTGCTTGGGGTGTGGGCCCCCTGAGGCCGGCTGCTGACAAAGATGTCTGAGGTGCCTTTCCGCACCCCGAACAGCACCTTCACCCGGAAGCTTCCTTGGTCGTTGGTCAGCCTGAGTTTGCAGGAGCGTTTGGAGGGCAGCAGCACTAAACGCCAGCTGCGTGACTGGGGCAAACGCCACCACTTTGCTCTCACCAGTTGGCACAACCAGCGGGCAGTTTTCCGCACGTCAAGGTAGGCGCCGGTGCACAGGGTGTCTAGGAGGTTGGGCTGCCGACTCCTCCTCCTAACCTCCTCGGGGTGGTGCAGGAAGCACAGCAGGTTCGCACCCTGCTGCTCCCTCGGGCAGCTGCACTCCAGCTGCACACGGACACGGAAGTTCCTGCCGGGCCTCTGCTCCTCAGTGTCACGCTCCAGGTGGAAGGTGTGCCCTTGGGGAGGAGTCATGGGCACGAGCACGCGGTACACAACTTCCTCCTCACGGGCTGTCCAACCTTCAAAGGCACTGCCAAAACCAATGGCTCGTTGCAGCACCGGCAAGAAAGTGCCATTCAAGGCACGCCTGAGGACAGTTATGAAGTTGTCCATCAGGGCCGTTGTCCTCCTGCAGCCTGTCTGCAGGTCCTGTACAGGCCACTGTATACGCTCCTCTAGAAGCCATCTCAGATCATATTCCCATGTCTGGTCCCCTTCCTCTTCGTCTTCCTCTTCCTCCTTCTCCTTTTCCTCTTCCTCCTCCTCCTCCACACTGATCTGTGCCTGACGGCTTCTTTTCCTCCAGAAAAACCATGGGGCCGAGAGAAGGAGCAGGAGCCCAGCAATGGCCCAGATCTGCCAGTGCTGCAAGGCAGACCAGAGCAGCTCTTTCCAGGCCCCTCTACTCTGCTTCAGAGTGAGCTGCTCCACTTCCCACTCCAGAAGAATCCTCTCCACTTCCTGGCTCATCGCACGCGCCTCCACGTGCAGACGCATCGCCTCGTCCAAACCATCACCCACGGGCCGCAGGTAGTGGACTAGGCTTTGCAAGAGCAAGAACCAGAATGCCAAGGAACCCATGGTCTGCGGGCGGATGGAGAGAAGGCCTTGAGTGGGGCGGGACGGGGAGGGAGGCAGCCGGCAGTGGGGGCAGCAGGGACAGGAATGACAGGGGCCTGGGGCCAGGAAGGACAGGGCCCCCGACAGCTGGCAGGCCGCCAAGCCGGTACTCCCG
>NW_008238988.1:3062360-3064362 GCF_000691975.1 Corvus brachyrhynchos
AGCAGCAGCAGCAGCACCGTGCCCTGGCCAAGGCTCTCCCGTGAGGGGCTGTCCCTGCCCTGTGCAGCCGGAGAACCCTCCCCCGGGTGCAGCGTTTCTGCCCCAGCCCTTGTCCCCAGCCCAGCCTCCCCGCCACGTGTGCACTCACCGCTTGCCCAAGCAATACAGGGCCAGCGTTACCTGCTGGGGCCTTTGGTAGCTGCCCCCATTGTGACACATCGCCCGTGATGTCACAGGAGCCACAGCTCATCACAGCCAGGCCAGCCCCACCCTTTGTGCCCAGCCCAGCTCAGCCACTCCGAGTGGCCCTGGTGAACTGCTTAAGGCTGCTTTTGAGTGAAACTTCTTCTAAGAACTTCCCTTGATCTTTCTTTTGTCTTTCTTATCAGCTGCCCTCCATTGCCAGTCTCATAGATACCCATGTTGGAAGGCACCCTCGAGGATCGTTGAGTCTGAGCCTTGACTCCACACTGGTTGAGCCACACTTAAATCTCTGAGTTGTTGAGATCGAAAAAGACCCTGAAGATCTCACAGTCCAACTGCAAACTTAACACTGCCTACTCCACCAATCAGCCAGCTCCCCAAATGCCACATCCACACGATGTTTAAACCTTTCTGAGGTGCTGACTCAGCCATTTCCCTGGGCAGCCTGTTTGCAAGCTTGAGATCCTCTTTATTGAAGGAATATTTCCTACAGATCCAATCTAAAGCTCCCGCGGTGCAACTTGAGGTCATTTCCTCTGCTCGCATTGCTTGTTCCCTGGGCTAATAGAATGACCCCCACCTAGCTACAACCTCCCTTCAGGGACCACCTGCACTGTGTCAGGAGCTTGGGCTGTGAAAGCAGCTCCTTGCAGAAGAGAGAAAGGTGATGCTTTTGCACTGGCGTTCCCGTGATCCAGTGGGACCAAACGGGTTGTCGCTGGGCAGGAGAGTTTCAGGCTGCCAGGAAGCGTTTCCATGTGAGGAGAACCTTTCTGCCAAATACATCAACCAAGGGAATCCACGCCCTTCCAAGCAGAAGGAAAAAATCGGAATTTTCCTTGTAGAAAATGGAAAGGTTTGGAGTGCAAGTCAGTGCTGGAATGTGCCCGCATGTCCGTGTGGATTTTGCTAACCTGCAAGGCCAGACTGGGAAGATGGGATCCCTGCACCCAAAGGTTATGCTGCAGCCAAAAAGGGTATTACGTAAAAGAATGAAAGTTGTTGGTTCTGTCCTCTGTTTGCTGTTATCTGTGGCTTGGGTTTGTTCCGGTGGATCTGTTGGCTGTTGCTGAGAGCTGGGAGAGGGGCAGGGCTGAAGAGCTGACCGAAAAAGGAAGGCGGATGAGAGGGGAGGGGACAGAAAAGGAAGCGGTGCTTAGAGAATGGAAGTTCCCGAGAAGCCGTCCCATGGGAAACGGGACAGGGACCTCCCCCGGCTGCGAAAGGGTAGAAAAAGCAGCAGTTTTGTTGGAGGGGGTGTGTGCTCGGCTCAGCTGACTCGTTACAAATAACCAGTTTGCTCTTGTTTCCAAGAATTTGTCCGCACTCCAATGCATGGGAAAGTAACAAGTGGAAGGCTAGAGAAGAACACGGCTTGTGGTGCTGATGCCTTCAACGCTCAGCGCAAGGAGCTTGAGTGTGGGCCGGCTTCTCCTTGAGGACGCGTCCATCCGTGCTGGCTGAAGCCCCGTCCCCCTTCTGGCTGGGTTCCCCTTGCAGAGCCTCAGCCCCGTTGTGTCCGGGCCCCTGGGGAGGTGGGAGAGTGCCAGGGGAGAGGTGCGTGCCGTGTAAACATTGCCCCTGTCTGGTGCCCCTGGGGAGGTGCGTGCGGTGCCGGCGGTGCCCCTGTCCCTTATGTCTCCGTGTTCAGGTGGGCGCAGAGAGGACGGGGGCTCCTGCCTGCCCCGCGTCCTGTCTGCCTGCGGGGCCTGTGCCAGGGCAGCCGGGCTGTGACTGCAGCCCTGTGTCCCCCTCTCGCTGTGCCCGGCACTGCCGGCCCTGCTGCCCCGCTCCCGGA
>NW_008238988.1:3069830-3077031 GCF_000691975.1 Corvus brachyrhynchos
AGGCTCTCCCGTGAGGGGCTGTCCCTGCCCTGTGCAGCCGGAGAACCCTCCCCCGGGTGCAGCGTTTCTGCCCCAGCCCTTGTCCCCAGCCCAGCCTCCCCACCACGTGTGCACTCACCGCTTGCCCAAGCAATACAGGGCCAGCGTTACCTGCTGGGGCCTTTGGTAGCTGCCCCCATTGTGACACATTGCCCGTGATGTCACAGGTGTCAGCACATCACAGCCAAGTGAGCCTTGCCTTTCGTCCCCCCCCCCACTCAGCCACTCAGCGTGGCCTGAAGCAAGCAAACAAAAACCAGATACCCACAAAGAGCAGACCAAACTGCGGGTCACGTAGGGGAAGGACTACAGGTGTCGTTTCTGTGAGAACCTTCCAGAAGGGTTATAGCTGCAGCTTGAGAAGCTCTTCTGCTGACACAATTTGCAGTGGAGTTCAAGATCTGACTGTGTTGGGTCCATGTATGTGGTACCTCAAAAGGGCCTCTGTACCTTCACTATTGTTTAGGAGTATCCACCCATCCATGACTCCCTGGGGAGCAGGTGCCACATTCCTGAGCACACAGGACATGGAGAAGACACTGCTTTATCAGCACTGGAAATTGTTGCTGACCCTTCTTCAACAGCAAAAGCTCACTCTGGGCGTCAGATCCGAAGATGAAGAGGCCGTGGCAAGGAGCCTGGAACTAGAGACTCCTGTTACCACGTGGACACCGAATGCCCTCCCTTTCTGAGAGAGTCCAATCCCTCTGGGAGCTTCACCCTGTGCAAAGTGGCCAATAAATGGCATCTTGATCAAATGCTTTGTCTGTTGGGTGTCTGTGCCTCACTTTGGTGGGGAATGCAGGCATCAGTACTCACTGCTTGTGGTCGGTTGACCTTGGCTAGACAGAGAGAGAAAATAAGGACCAAAGACTTGTGGGTTGAGACAAGAACAAAAAGATTGCTCAGGCTCATCTTGGTGAAACATATTTTATTTTCCACCAATCAAATCAGAGTGGGATAATGAAAAATAAAGCCAAACCTTAAAATATCTTTACCACACCTCTCCCTTCTTCCTGGGCTCAGCTGATGACTCTTGCCAATGCTGTTGGCCAGGACACACAGCACTTGGATAGTTCTCCATGCTGGGTTGCCTGACACAGCAACCCTTACCTCCTGAACACCAGAACTCTTATCTCAGCTGTCTACCAAAGGCAAGTGACCAACCTCAGAATTTTCTTCACTCATGGATGTCAGCCCATTTCCTTGACAGCTGATAGCTATCCACAGGAATTTGGCTTTGTAGACCTGAAATAACAAACTAGGAAGTGTGAGGGTCTCTGTTGAATCCAGCTTTAGCCTAAGTGTTTAATAATCTGGCATAAGATCACAGCATAAAAACCAAAATGACCCACGTTTGAAGACTGAATATTCTGACCAGTTATGAGGAATAGATATTTATAGGAGAACTGTAAGAAAGTGTAAAAAATACAGATCATTTAATGGTTTTAGCCCTAAGCACAACAGGAAGTACAACCACAATCATATGGTAACTAATTCCCACAGAAACTGATAATATTTTCCATTAAACTGGAATTTATTTCAGGCTATGATCTGCTTAAGGACACAGAATGCATGATGCTGCAGCAAGATGCCATATGTAGAAAAAGGAAATGACTGAACTGTGGGTATGACTGGAGTGTGGAGGAGGAAAAGCAGGACTCAGTGTAAGAAAACCCTGTCCCACCACATCGTGTCACAGGCAGGAAATGCTCCCTGCCCTCAATTTCCACTGGATCTCAGTATGTGGGTTTCCCTGCGATGGACGGGGTAAATAATGCAGCTGGAAGAAGTCAGCATGGCTCCTCCTTCCCTGGTCCCTTAACTGCGTCATGGATCTCTCCTAGCTCAGGAACAAAAAGTAATAATAAACTGCCTTACCAGACACCACCTCCATGTCTGCCAAGGCCATGACCAACCCACCTGAGCTTCCCTTCTATCCTCCATGGCCCAGGATCCACCTCCAGCCCAAAGGGCTGTCAGTCCTTGTTCCAGTGGCACTGCAGGTTGCCCATTCCAGCCTGCCCAGCCCAGCCATGCATCCCAGCAAGCCAAGCCCAGCAGCAGAGCAACATCCCTGCCTGGCCTGGGCCCCACAGCCCTGCCTGGCTGAACGGCAGGATGACTTCCCAACTTGAACTCCTCCTGTCTCGTCCCTATGAAAATGCTCCATGAACACTCTGCAGGGCTGGCTGAAACTGCTGAGAGCCTCCAGATCCCTGGATGGGGGTGGTGGGACAGACAGATCACGGTGTTAGCGCACCCAGCTCCCTGCTCCCGGGCCCTGAGGGAGCTGCCAGCCCTCACTGCACCTGGGCACAAGGTTTGCAGTGCCATGATAGCCACGTTCTGCCATCACCCTTGCCAGGAAACTACACCCCAACTCACCACAGCCGTGGGCAGCCCAGTGGATCTTGTTGCTGTCACTACAAGCCACAGGTTAGGTGGCAGTGGGGCAGTCCTGAAGGAACTGGACCAGCAGAAGTCCTGTCAATTTTTGGGTTGTGGAGAAGCGTTCCACTTGGTAGCTGGATCTGTTGGTTTTCCACAACTGAAAGCTACAGTGTTGAGGCCTCGCTTCCATTTCTTCAGCTCCTTCTTGAGAAACAAATGCCATTGAATAGATCTGTCAGACCATATGGCCCAAGATATTGGGGAGCACGAGAGAAGAGCTGATGCCAGCAGTAATTTGTTTTGATTAGCAAGAAGGGTTCTGTTACCTTGCCTGGCAGTGTTCAAGGCCAGGTTGGATGAGGCCCTGAGCATGGCCCCTCCTGATGCAGTGGCTTCCCTGCCCATAGCAGGGGGGTTGGAAGCAGATGATTTTTAAGGTCCTTTCCAACCCAAACCATTCTATGACTTCTTTGATTTCTATGACAACTTGCACCTAGATGGGATGTATTCATGATCTCCCAATGTATAAAGGTAATGGCTGCTGGTTCACCAGAAACAGTGTCCCCATTTACCTTCCAAACCATCTAGACAGGTCATCACTGATTCTGAAGCAGGTGTGATGTGCCAGCATCAGCCCTTGGATGAGGGTGTTGTACCTACAGCAGCTCGCAGCACTTGGGAAGTGCTCAGTTTTCATAACTGGGGGGAATGGTGTCAAGCTAACCCAGTACCCAGACCCCTGTGGGGGGAAACTGAGTTAATAATGGTGCTTTGCCTCCAGCCGCTGACACTCAGTGACTATAACAGGCAGTACAGCTCTAGCAACCTCCACCAAGAACATGTTTTGCAGTTTTTAATCTAGGCAAAATGAGGAGAGGACAACAGTCACTGCTAATGGAAAATACCTTTATGAGGAATGGCTTCAAGTAAAGCATTTCACTGAGTGAATTCCCCCTTCCTTTCTTCCTCAAAGCAACTTATTTGCAAACATCCCAGAAGTGAAATGTGCTTTCTCTTCGTTGTTCCCTGTGGAAGTGTCAACCCAAGTACGAACAAGATGCTGTGTGGTGGGATGCTCCTCTCACATACAAACAATCTGTAGCAGTTAATAAAGGTTATTAAAGATTCTTAGTATGAAAAAACAGACTGAGAAAAGTTTGATGTGTATTCCCTGTTCCAGAGCTAGAGAAAAAACCAAAGTCACTAATTTACCTTGCAATCAAAGGCTTCTGGAGATGCAGGCATGAATAGCAAACCAGCTATCTTGGAGAGGTGCTTAGGGGGAAACCCAACTTAGTATATATATACAGCTTGGAGGAGATAGCATAAGAAAAATGAGGTTTCTTGGCATCTTACCCACTCAGTCAAACCACTGCAGCTGCCATCAATATCGAAATTCTCATGATATTCCATGAGTTTCATGTTTTTTCCATTTGTTTTCCCCTCAGATGAACTGAGGAAATAATCCACTTGTATTATCTTCACATCTGTTGTGAATGGTGAAGACATGCTGCATTTGTACATGTAAAGGGATTGCTCTTATCTTTTGGGACTGGGAGACTGAGAGACACAAAAGGATGGAGCCATAGTTGCCTTTATTTTATAGAAATAATTTAAATTCAAGGAATAAGAACACCTTTGACTTGTAGCTTCAAAAGAAGTTAAAGGAAACACGACACATCCTGTTTCTACAAACCCTTTTCCAGTAACCCTACGGAAAATCTTTAAACATGTAAGGGTATTTGAAGCTGCTTACCTTCATTCATAGTCTTCCTGTTTTCCTCTAAGGTCAAACAGATTTATATGTGAAAGGACAACCTGCACTTGACAGAGTGAAGCCACGTGCTGCATCTTGTTTACACCAGTTCTGCAAAACTAATCCCAGAGTCTCTGCCTTTTCTTGGTATTTTCAAACTCAATAAAAACACAAAGACTTGAAGAGCAGAATAGGTGTTATATTTTAAATGCTTCTTCAAAGGGTGATTTGCTTCAATGTTTTTACATTATTAAAGTAGGGCACCTGCTGAAATACAAAAGAAATTACACACAAAGCAAATGAAAATGCTGGAAAATGTAAAGTCAAGAAAGTTAATGAATATTAACAATGTCCATGGTGCAGCTGTCAGACCTGTCTGCTGTCTGTTCCAAAATCAACGTCTTCATTCAAGGGCTTCCTGCCCCCACCCTACAAATTCTTCTCAGTGGCACCCAAATTCTCCTTGAAACTGATGGGAACAGGCTCTGACAATTACATAAGTGACTTCTGGATGCATGAGAACCATCCTTCTGAAATCAGCAGATGCTACATTGCTGTAGGTAATGGAGAATCACAGTCACTTCGGTTGGAAAAGACCCTTAAGATCATTGAGTCCAACCATTAACCCAGCACTGCCAAGCCCACCACTAACCCATGTCCCTAAGCACCAGGTCTGATAGTCTTAGAGGTCTTTTCCAACCAAAACAATTCTATGATTTTATGACTCCACGGATCTGATGGCAGAGCCACTTTTTTATCCATCTAACTGTGCACCCGGTACCAGTGTAGTGTATTCTCTTGGATGCACTGCACAGGAATTGTTGGCAGAAGAACCTGTTCAGATTTGTCACATTTGCAACCCACAGCCATTTGCCTGTGTGTCCAAGGTTTTACTCTGAGTGTTGAGACTCTGCAGGGCTGCATGACCCTGCCCTGTGCTGCAAGTGGGCAAGCAAAGTCCAAAAGAACAGGCCAGCTGCATTTCCCTGAGGCTGCCCCCGAACACAGGGCAAGAAGGAGCTCCTGGGATCAGAGCCTTGTCCAGTTCTTGGACTCAGCAGGAGACGCAGGAGGGCAAACAATGTTTTTTCAAGCAAACTTCACTGAGGACCCCTTACAGACTATTCTCACCTGTCCCCAGAGCCTTTTGATGGCCACCTGCCAGCTCCTCAAATCCTGACCCACTTTTTCTGAGAACTCAGTGAGGGAGAGTTTCACAGACAAGAGGAAATCCCTAAACAACTTGCAGCCCATAGAGTGGAAAGTTTTTTCTTGGCGGGGGGGGGAGCTTGGGTTTGTTGTGGTGTTGTTTTTTTTTCCCCCAACTTCCCAATGAATGCATCTGGCAGCTCGCTGTCCCTGCCAGTGCAGGATTCCAGCGGAAACCAGAGCTGGGAGGGCTCTTCCTGCCCGGGGGAGGCTTCCAAAGAGTGTGAGGGATTTACAGTCGTCACCTTTCGCTCCCCATCCCCTGCTGTGTCGCACTGAAGGCCATGTGCAGTGGCAAGCTGCAGACAGCTTTGCTGGTGGCCAGCTACTTTGTCTACCTGCTGGTGGGTGCTGCCGTGTTCCAGGCACTGGAGAGGACCGCCGAGAAGCAGGAGAAAATGGCAGCTGCCCAGATGAAGGAGGCTTTTCTGCAGAACTTCACGCAGCTCACGGTGGCAGAGATGGAGCAGTTCATGAAGGTAAGTGGAGCCCTGTGGAAATCCTTTCTCCCTCCTGTTTCCCCATCAGATGTTGTTTCCTACACAGGTAACTCTCACTGCTTTCCTTCTGATTGTGGTCACTTGGATGCTTCCAGCAAACCCCTCTCTAGTCTGAGCAGGCAGCTCACTCTGATGGTAAATACCGCTTGTGTAGCTGGACAAAACCTTGTGTGTGTTAGCTATTAAGAATCCCCATCCCACAATATCCTGTTTTTTTGGGGTCTTGCCTCCCATTGATTCTGCTTTCAGTGGAGCTGTGCTCATAAACAATGGGTAGCATGGCAAGAAAAATGAGGCTGTCTGAAATGAATAGGTGTGGCTACCCCTTACAACAGTCACAGCACAAAGGAACAGTAAGGAAAGGTCTGTATGGAAAAAAAAACCAACAAAAAACCCTCCAAATAACTACAAGGAGGGTGGCATGATCAGAGTTTAGTTTTTGAGGATGCTGCAGAAGTGAAACAGGTAGCCCGGCCAGGGGAAAATGTTTCTGATCATGGCACGGGAAGATGAAGATGAAGATGAATATGGCTGTCTCTTCAACTTGGGTATTTCATAGCTCTATCTGCTATAATGCAGGAGAAAATGAGGAGTGCAAGCCTTGCTGGAAGCATTTCCTCGTGGAAAACTAATGGAGCTCGCAATGGGCCAGTTCACAGGATAAGGAAATGCGGGGGAGAACTGGTGTTTCTAATAGCACAACCAGCAATTCAGCCCTTCAGCCCCTGCTTCACCCATGAATGCATCCTCTTCACCTTGGTTGTTTTTTATGGGTAGGAGAGAAGGTAAAAAAGAAAGATGAGCTTCTAAGACAAATCTTTGTGCAATAGCTGTGGAAATGATTTTTGTTAGCCTTGATTTTCTGAGACAACAGCAAAAAACATAGTTAGGGAAGAAGCTGGGAGGAAGACTTTGCTGGTGCAATTTATTCCAGCACATGTCCTGCTTCTGGCAGGGCTCTGTCCTGGATTTTATCTCAGCTGTTTCTGTACAAAACAGCCTGCCTTCCAGATGTCCAGTCCAATGTTCTCTGTTTGCTGAAGACAGGGACAACTGGATACTGTTTGCTTTATAAATTTCCTTTTAACTTAAAAAAAAAAAAAGAGATAAAAAAATAACGGGACTTAGAATTAAAACCAAGGAAGAGTCTGAAAATGCATAAAGTGATAAATGATAGCATTGAAGAAGTGTGGAAGAAACATCTACTCAAGCCTTGCGTGGCAGGGCAACCCAAGCCATCAACCCAAACCATCTCTGACAGATGTTCCTCCAACCTCCTCTCAAAGGCACCTTTGTGAATGCG
>NW_008238988.1:3077098-3091882 GCF_000691975.1 Corvus brachyrhynchos
GCAAATCAACGGACTTTCTCTGAATTTAATTCTGTGACACTTACCAATACACTGATGCACCCCTAGGAGGGATCCGAGTCACTGCTCATACAGGTGGGCAAACAGATCCTGGATCCACCACTGCCATCTTGAGGGCAAGTCCAAATCTAGCAACCAGCCACCCCCCGTCCCTTAAGCCAGTGCTCTGCCACATCCTAGTCACCCACAGGATTATGATTTTCCAAGCTACTTGGCCTGAAAGAAACAAGGTCCTTGGCCACACTAAGAGAAACAATTTCTCTCCAAACACCCACTAGAGCAGTCAGCACAAACAGGGCAGAAGCTGAATACTCAAAACCACTGGATAATGGCTTCCCAGCCTTGGAGGTGAAGGTGTGAATAGTGTCAGGTTACCTCTGAAGTGAGGTGAGTGGTACTCACAGGAAAGGAGCTAAACCTGTATTTTTGCAGCAAGCACTTGAGAAAATCAGGCATAATAATACTAAACTTTGCTTTCTCTCCCAGAACCTGATTGAAGCCATTCAAAATGGAGTATACCCTGTTGGAAATGAATCACAGTTTGAAGAAAGCAACTGGGATTTCAGTAACTCCTTCTTCTTTGCAGGCACAGTTGTCTCCACAATAGGTAGGTCTAATGCTTTCCATTTATGTGTGCTTGTGTGTGAGTGGTGCTTATTATGTCTGGTTTTTAGGACATGAATGGATGATGCTTTTCAAGATAAAAACTCCAATGCTTCATTGTCATGGGTGGCAAGCAGGCATGGACTTGGTCCTAAGACCTTACTACTGCACAGCTGTTCATGCATTATTTTGGCTTGTCAAGAATCAGTGGCCTTTCCTATTATTTCCCACTTGTTTCTTCTTTTCAAGCCATCTGTTAAAATGTTCACTCTGCTAACATTTGTGGGTGAGATATAAACTTCACTTTCCTGGTGTTTATTCCAGGCTTTAAATCTGAGAGTGCTGTAAAGCATAAAAAAATGTAAGGAAAGAAGTGAATCCTTCTGGGGCTTGGGCACTGTCTCCATAACCTGTTTTGAGCTGTTAATTCACATATTCAATTAGTAATATGCCAGGAGGAAAAACAAATGGAAAGGCGAAAGGCAAATGCTGTTCCAACTGTATCCTCTCCCACCTCCTGGTGCACCCCCAGCCTCCTCACTGGTGGGCTGGGGTGAGGAGCAGACTCTGTGCAAGCACTGCAAACCAGAAACTAAAACACCTCTGAATTAGCATCACTGTTTCCTGCACAAACCCAAGGAAAATTAAGTGTATTTCAGCCCCCCCCCCCCCCCCCCCCCCCATTTCATAGCATTTAGATCATGCTCAGGTCTCACAGTATCCAATATATTTTCATTACTCAACACCACTCTTCCCATCTTTTAATGTAATACACGGATACTATTCCCTTAGTCTACAGATTGCCCCTGTGAAATGTCTGCAAAATGTCCGTAAAGGTCCACAAATGTCCAATGAGTTGGTTTAGCCCATGACTTTGGGATCAATCTGCTAAAGTGGTCACTCAGGATAGGAGAGGAGATGTGTTGGGGGGAATTAATGAGCACCAAAGCCAGCTCAGGTCGGGTCACTGCTGCACTCCAGCTGCTTCTTGCCAGGCTTCTCCTCCTCTGGTTCCCCTGGTTCCTGCTCTAGTAATTCCCATAACATGCAACTTAAATCATGGGTTACAACAATTTAAAGGTATTTCCATTACAATCTCCACCCCGGCCCCTTTGAGCCAGGTTGTATCATTTAACAGTGCAATGAACTCTTCCCTTTGCTCTACTCCAGCTTGGATTTCTCCACAGACTGTGATCCCTTAGATTGTATCTGCTCCAAATGAGGACTTACCTGTGAGCAGGTGTTCCTGCTCTGTCGTGGGTTTGAGCAGCTTTGAGCTGCTCCAGCCTGGCCTCACACACAGGTTCCCATGCTTCCCGCCTCACCTTGAGTGCTGTGTGCAGTTTTGGGCAACACAAAATAGAAAAGATATTAAGGTATTAGAGAGTGTCCAAAGGAGGCCATGAGGATGGAGAAGGGTCTGGAGGGGCCTTATGAGGAGCAGATGAGGACACATGGTCTGTTCAGCCTGGAGAAAATTGAGGAGAGGCCTCACTGCGGTCTTCAACATCTCCATGAGAGGAAGTGGAGGGGGAGACACTGATTTCTTCTTTGTGGTGGCCAGTGATAGGACTCAAGGAAATGGCCTCAAGTCGTGTCAGGGGAGGTTTAGGTTGGATGTAAGGGAAAGGTTTTTCACCCAAAAGGTGAATGAGCACTGGAACAGACTCCCCAGGGAAGTGGTCACAGCACCAAGCCTGACAGAGCTCAAGAAGCATTTGAACAATGCTCTCAGGCACAGGGTGGGATTCTTGGGGTGTTCAGCATAGGGCCAGGAGCTGGACTCGATGACCCAGATGGGTCCCTTTGAACTCACCATATTCTCTGGTTCTATGATCAGAGTACCTGCTGCAGCAGGGCCTCATCCCTGGGCCACAATCCCTTCAGAGGTGCACCTGCTGTGGCACAGACATAACCATGGCCACATGCACTTTGAAATGTACCGGCTCTGGCTTGGTCTTATCCAGACCCACAGATGCTTCAGGATGTCCTGCTCCCACATGGATTCATCCACAGGTCACAGCCCCTTTGACTCAAGTTCACACTGGAGCTTCAGCCTGTCTAGTGCAGCAGCAGAGGAACAGCCATCACTCTGAATATTTCCCACTTCCTTCTTATTCCCCCATGTTTTAAATGTCCCTATGGTCAGCTGGGTCCACCTGTGCCAGCCTCCTCATTGGTGAGGTGGGGTGAGGAGCAAAAAAGGCCTTGACTCTGTGCAAGGGTTACAAAGCAACAACGAAACATCTCTGAATTAGCAAGACTGTTTCCAGGACAAATTCAGGTCACAGCCCCATACCAGTTAATATGATGAAAATTAACTCTCTCCCAGCCAAAACCAGTGCAGGAACACAGGCTGTCCCAGGAAATGTCCAAACCTGCCTGTTTCTCTGCTCCTTCATCACAAAGGTCTGTTATGAAGGTACATCAGGTACTTCCACTCCTCTTCACCAGCTTTTTTTAAATGAAAGTGGAATATTTATGCAACAGGGAGCACAAGACAGCTCATGCATTTGGGGATCTAGTAGCCAAAAAAATCACTCAGTTGTTTTGTCTTTTCCCCCAAAGAAAACATTGCATTTTCCAAGTAATGGATGCCTTTAGATGAACTGTGCTTGGGAAATGCCTTTTCCCAGGGTCACTGATAGCGTAAAGACATACACAAAGTTCAGCACTCTTGCACTCAGGGATATTCCTCATGGGGTCCAAGAGTCTCGAGACTAAACAACATGTTTGGAGTTGTCCCACTACTTACATAAATCCTCTCTTAGTAGGACTTTAAGACAAATATCTCTCTGGCATGAATAAGTTAGCCACCAGCGAGGCCTGGACTAATTAGCACCATCTATTCTAATGCACACTGCGCTGCCTTGGGACTGGAGTCAGTGTCTGAACATACCAACTTCCTGGGATTTAGCCAGGGAGGTCACTAACACACAGGCAGATTGTCAAGAAGCTGGAGATGGCTGCCTGTGATTCTAGCAGCCTGGGACTCCAGCCCTGATGTCTTCCAGATCTTCAGACTTCTATTTTCTGACTTCCCATGTATTTATCGCAGGGCAGAGCATGTTTCCCATAACTGCTTCTTGATTGTATTTTTGTTCCCATTAAGGCTGTGTTGGGAACACACAGTGCTCCCTGCATTCCCCCAAACATGCAGGGCGAACCACTTCATTTGCCTGCTGCTTTTTTCAGAGGAAAAAAGAGTGCATTTGGGCTGAGAAGCACTAGACACTTCTATTAGGGTCAAAGGCAGGCTGGATTGGGATAGGGGAGAATGTGACTGTGGATTGCTCCAGTTCTTTGGAATATCTCCTCTGACCCATCATTTTTTTTATAGGCTATGGCACATTACATCCTAAAACTGCTGGGGGACAGATCTTTTGTGTGTTTTTTGCTCTTTTTGGAATCCCTCTGAACATTGTTTTTCTGCACCGTGTCGGTAAGATGCTCTCACTACTCTGTACGAAGCTGGGGAAATTCCTGTACGAGAAAGGAATGAGAAAGGTAACTGGTTTTACTTACTTGGGCACAGTTATGTGCTCATTTCTAGTGTTTTTCTCAAGTTTTATGCTGCCTTATCCTCAATTACATTTGTTCTCATGCTGGGTTAGACACTGTGCTAGGACAAGAAAAGAGACATTCTTCCCTTGCTGAGCTAAGCAGACCTGTCAGCCATTGAGGAGATATTCAAAGAAAGGGATGCATTTTGTCTTCCCACTTAGATGGCAGACACCCAGCCCCCTTCAGCAATCAGTGGAGAGAGTGAGCATCCCACCCCACTTGGTGAGACATTTATCTCAGGAGCTAACACCCTAGGGAAGTGCATGGATCCCTTTAAAACCAGTAAGGGTGGTTAAGCATCTCACCTTGAGGCAGCAAAAAGCAGGTGAGCTGTGAAAAGCTGTAAAAATTAGGTGAGGTGTAGAGGTTTCAATGGATATTGACTCAATGCATAGTGTGTTACCCTTCCTAACTACCCAGTCCTTCAGTCCCTCTCCACCCTTAACTTTGACTGAAAGGAAGCGTCAGGCTGAAGTTGTCCATTTGAGCCCGGCTGCTGAAAGATGAGGAGACACCTGTAACAAGCTACAGACAGGATGTCTCTTGTCTGATTTATGCCCCATTTTATTTGCAGCTCCTCCCCTTCTCTCAGCACTGCTGAGGAAGTGAGAATAGCTTTTCTGTGTCTCCCACTGTAATTCTCTTTCAGGACAAGGTATGATTGCGACAGATAGCCCTGTTCAGATTGCTGAATTTCTTGTCATATCTGGCAAACTTAAATAGACTATAGGGCTCAATCAGATACAGACTCAAGCATGTACACAATGCATGAAGGCATGAAAAGTTATCCAACAGTTGCCATTAATTTCCAGGTTATCTGGATTTAGAAAATTCTATATGTAAAAGCTATGCACGTCTGGATGATAAATCTTTACATATAACAAGCTTTTTCTCTAGTCAAAGCTTCTTCATGACTGCCGGGAATTAGAATGGCTCAAAAGTCACTGTCCAGGCTCTTCTTTATCAAGAGCTCATTAGTTAAAATTCTTCTTGTTGTAAGATATCCACTGGGTAGGAGCCAAGTTGTGGCATTGATGTAATGAGAAATAAAGTCAGTAACTGTCAGAAATGGTGCAATTATGTTTTATAAAAAAAGACTGCTTTCCCAGGAAAATTTGAACGTTCTTTTGGTGCCAACTCTAAATACCTGAAAACTAAAAATGAAGTTGCCTTGTGATAAGTGGAAATGATTTGACTCTGGTAAATGTCATTAGATAGGAATTCCTCCTACAGTCATGGTCATTGATACAATCAGATAAAAGACTACATCTTCCAGGGTTGCTGTGGACATGCAACACCCATAACACCTGCTTCCCCCTGCTTCCAAGCAAGGTTAAGGCATATCCAGAGGAAAAGCACTCAGCAGAAATCCTTCAGTCCCTGTGGTCCTAGATAGCCACCCACTTTGAATAGCCACTATTATATATAGCTTATTTGTGCTTCAAATCATGATTCTAACTGAACTGGTTTATTTTTCAGAAGAAGATCAAATTTCTGACCCTTTTGTTCTTCCTGGCCACGGGGATCCTGGTTTTTCTGTGCTTGCCATCAGTCTTCTTCCAGATAACAGAGGGCTGGTCCTACAGCGAAGGAATTTACTTTGCATTTATCACCCTCAGCACCATTGGCTTTGGAGATTATGTAGTAGGTAAGGTTGATTCCAGAGAGGAAGCACGTCAAAACACCAGGATAATGACTGTAATTCCCATGGGTTGACTGAATGTACCGTAGGAAAAAATCTGTCAGAGTCTTTGACTAGTCTTTGCCTTGTATAATTCTGGGGGAAGTACTCATTTCTCTGGGATTGTATGTGCTGATAAAAGCACTAAATAATGTAAATATAAGGAAATGAGGTGTTTTGGGGTACAAAGAAGACAAGTATTTTGGTGAGGAGAGGGAAAGTGCAGGGGGAGAATTCAATGAGCCTGGGAATTTTTGTTACCAAGAGGGAACAGTTGATGACAGTCATACAAAACAAGGCTTATATCACTGCTTTAGCCATCTAAGAGTTATGTTTCACAGCGTAGAGTGGAGAAATAAATGATCACATTTCAGAATATATGACTTTACACAACAGACTGAGAGGTGGAAATCCCAATCATGGGAATGTGTGGGTAAATCTACTCACACTATTAGAAGTAGAGCTTCAATATATACATCACTGCAAAAGTGGCCTTCTTTAGTCTCCTGAGTATCTCTGGAGGTTTTCTATCCTCATGTGCCAGAGTTTAGGATTTCCCCTAAAGAAAAACTCTTTAAGCTGAACTCAAGCATGCTGGAATGCTTCTCAAAACATTTCTGTGGATCCACTGGACAAAATACACTCCATGAAATAAGTTTCCAGAGGAACTGCAGAATAATCACCAGGAGATAAATCAGCATCCACACAAGAAGCAGTAAAGCACCTGGACTCCATGGAGGATCCAAGATTTTTCTACAAGAACCTGTCCTGCCAGCATCTTGCCAGCCTGAACTTCTCCTCAGTGGGGATATGTGAAGGAAGATGTAGCTAATATTTGAGCACTAGTGCTGTCCCCACAGAGGATCTGGAAGCCTCACACGCCTTTGTGGGGGACAGACATCCACCACACAACAAACCCCAGGCTCTCAAGCTTTGCAGAGGTGCTAGACAGGCCTTGGAGCATTGGAAGGATTTCTTACATAAGGCTGATGACTTTGACAGAGGAAGCCCTCAAACTTTTCTAGACACTGATGTGTCACTGCTGACCATAATTTCTCAAAATCTATTCCCCAAAATAGTCTGCAATACAGAAAGGTGGAGAGGGGCTGGTGCCATGCAGGAGAAAAACTGAGCATCAAAATGTGGCATTGTCTTTCCTTGTCCAAATCACAGGGGTTTTACAATAATGATAGCAAGTCACATCCTGAAAACCATGACTTCCATAGCACTTTCCTCCTCTTCAGCAGTATTGCTTTATAAATACAATTAATTGTATTTTAACTTTTTAATTGTTATTTTAAAACAACAATTAGATAGGCCTCATGGCTCTATGATTTCATCTTTGTTAGGATGACTTAACTGGAGCTAAAATATTTTTCCGTGCCAGTATTTAGCTTAATGGGCCTTAACAACAGTAATAAAATATGGATAAGTTTAATACTTCACATCTTCACAGTGAAGCGAGCCGAATCAATGACTGGTCTGAGAATTATGCACTGAGAATTGCTTACAGATGACAAATGGTTTTGCACTGGCCAAGTGGAACAGAACAGGTTTGAGCTGATTTGCATTTTAGTAATTCAAAACTGGTTTGTAGCTGAGCCTGTTGGGGATAGGGAGACATGCTAGGAAGATGGCTCAGACTGGGTTTAACTGCTGGGAATACATGTATCTATAGGAGATACCTCTAGGGTGAAACCCCCTGTGCATTGTAAACTGCTGAAGTCCAATTTTGGGTTAACATTACAAAGATATGACTTGTGACTTTGTTAACCCCACATCATGAACTCTAGATAAGAGCATAACAAGGAGATGCTTTGAGGCTGAGAATCCCTTTGCCAATCAAGTCCAGCAGAATAAAAAGAAGCAGCTGTTGGATACCTATCCGTGAGGACAAACTTGCCCACTGCTGTCTCTTTTCCAGAGCTCTGGGATAATAAAGAGCAAAAATCTTGCACATTGATCTATGCAGTACAGGGCACTGAAGGACTTGAAAAGAGTTGCCAGCACCTGGGCTCCTTCTGGGCAGGTTCACCACGAGGTTTGTGGTGATCTCCCTGTCCACGCACTTTGCTGTGTTGCCAATTACGTGAAGTCACCCTTGGAAGTGGCTTAGAGCAATCCATAAGCATTATCACCAAGTGTTCCTGCAGGTGCCGGGGCCACAGCATCTGTGTCATGATGAAAACATTGTGTGGGGCCAAGTTCAGTGGGAGCAAATGCTCTCTGTACATTTGGGGTGGGTTCCTGACATGTGAGGGATCAAACGAAATGACCCATGCAGAACAGCGGGTGTGAGATCCTGGCTGATGCTAAGAGGATCAGACTGCATGAAATAAGCTTTGGTCCACTGGTTTCCAGCACAGAAAGTTCTCTTCTTGGCATGTGTCAGTGAATTCTCATCAGTCACTAGTTTTTTTAATGAAGGAAGCTCCTGAAGCCATTCAAAAGCGAGGTAGGAATTGCAAGTACTCTCTTTGTATGATCGCAGGTACCTGTAATTTAAAGGAAATATTTATTAGGTTACAATCACACTCTATAGAAATACAGGGAATTACAATAACCCAGATAATAATTTAATGGTTGTGTGGTTACAGTGGCCCACTGTGCTCTGCTTTTCTGCTTTGGGAGTAATTCCAAGACAATACAATACAATTGAACATTATTTCCCACATTATTTCATTTACCTGTGCATGCAGCAGTTGAACTGGGATTGATATGCAGTAAGGGGGAAAAAATATCCTTCTCTGATGATAATTCACCTCAATCACAGAATTATTTGCTTCAATCCCTGTGTGTCATTTGACAGGCCAGCATATTTGTATCATGTTTATTGCATATATCAGTTTATTGCAACAGGAAGAGAGTTGCCCCGCCTTAACCTAATGCTATGGAGCTGACAGTCTCCACTACAATGGAAAAAGTAATCTTAAAGTACTCACTATAAAACATATTGATGAATTCATTAGACTGTTCCACTTTACACTGGCAAGGCAATTTTAACTTTTTAATTTTCTCCTTCTTTCTATCCCCTTATCTTCAGGTAAACAGTCTGACAGGAAATACTTTTCCTACTATCGAGTGCTCGTGGCCATTTGGATTCTTTTTGGCCTTGCCTGGATTGCTCTGCTGTTTAATTTATTGACAACAGTACTAGAAGACACTGAAAAAATAATTGTCAAGGATCTCCAGCAAATTGGAAAGGTGAGTAAGGACAATGTAGGAAGCCAGCAAAGAAGATGCTGGCCTGTTCAATTCATTCCAGAAGAAGAACTGCTACCACCACATGCTGGAGGGGATGCACAGAAAATGGAGTCGTTAACAGCAGATTCTGAACACACAAAAAATGAAAAAAAAGTGTTTTATAATAACAAAACTATTGCCATAACATGTGAGAATTGAATTCTTCATTGGAGAATTGCTAGTTAATTATTCTAAAGAAATCCCCATAGAAATAAAATTTCTCCTTTTGCTGAGATATGACCTTTTAGAACTCAAGACTTACAGTTACACTAAGCCTGAATATTAATGGTAAGAAATTTGCTCCTCAGTTTGCAGCTCAGTTGTGCTAACAGCCTGAGAAGTGCACCTGCTTTGCAAGGTGTTTTTAAGGTGTTTTCACAAAAATGCAGAGGAGGGGTATGGAGGAGCTTGCTGGTTCTATTTGGATTTTGCAGCTTGCAAGAAACCATGTCTCTTCCAGGAACTGACATGCACAAGCTTTTTTGAGGCATTGCATAGCACCTTTGGAAGAAGAAATAAGGGTGTATAACTTAATAGATGCCTGACTTGAGCCATCATATTGGATAAGGTGTTATGGTCTGAAAGACACGTTTAAATGACATGGCCTGAGCTCAGTTCAGAGACGCCAGAATCATCTAATGGACAGGGTTATGAAAAGGTTAGCATGTTAGAAATGATTGATTCTACCACTTCCTGTTTTATACTGAGATGAATAAAGGCAGTTTCAGCTTTTATCCCTGTGGCTCTGAAAAACCTGTCTGATGGTGTTTATAAAGAACACATAAACCCATATCTTTAGTTCAATTTTTATAGTCATTTAATTCTATAAGCTTTTTATAAGAACAGAGACCAGGTTGAAGGGAGATGTCCTTGCTGCTGTGTTTGGATTCCATAGGAACTATAAAGCCATTTAGCAATGATTCTGTGGTGCTGTGGCTTTCCAAATGTGAGTGGTGTCTGAACCTTCAATAAGGTTGAAAAAAAAGGATGTCAGATCTGGGTGTGGTTTTTCAGACGTGCTGTCTGGCTTGCAGGCCATCTCTGGGTGAAGATGCTGACCTTCAAAGAGTTGATCTCTGTGTCACGGGCCTTCTGTGTGCCAAAAGTGCATGAAAACCCAACCCTGAAGAGCTGGCAAAGCAGTTGGGGCAGACACAGTCATAGAGGCGAAACATCCCGTGTGTGTCTGTGATCACAGCGAAAATCAGTCCAATCCAACACCGTCTCTGACGATGCCTAATGTGTCCCCAGCAGTGCCAGGATCAGGCAGCTCTGCCATGCCCCAGCACAGGGGGCCAACCCCTCTTCCAGCAGCTGGTGGCACAAGGCTGCCCAAAGAGGACGTGGGGTCTCTCTACATCAAAGTCCATGAATTTGCCCAAATGCTGAACTTGCATCAGCGCCCACAGGACCCCCACATGGCAGTCCATAGCTTTAGTACACAAGTCCCTCACTGTGACAGTGCTGAACCTGTCACTCGACAGGTTTTTGTGAGCCTCTCAAGCTCCTGTTTTTTCAGACTGAATAATTCTTCTTTGCTCACCCTCCCGGTGTTAGTTACAGCATGACCAGCCCATGCCGGAGTTATTCCTGCATGAAAGTGAGAATAAATTACAGCTGTGAAGCAATTTCAGGTCATAAAGATGCAATCAGCCTTGAAGTTGGATTCATTACTATTTCAGTCAAACAGAGCCATGCTTCTTGCCAATGCAATTCTGCTGGTTCAAGACCTGGCATGTAGACCTAACCAAATATGTACTTTCTTTCCCTCCACAAATTATTTTCCAGTGTTACCCTCAAGGCTGACTTCTCACCTCATATGTCTCACTGTCAGTAAATCTTTATGAGGCAGCAGGAACAAAACCTGACTGAAATCAAGGAAGGGTAGCAGGGGTACCATAGGGCACAGCGGTCCTTGTACAAGCCAGAATCCTGTTGCTGGCACAAGACAACACCAGAGCCAGGCAGAGAAAGCAGCTGGATGCTCCCAGGCAAGGATCTCTTCACCTCTCTGTTTTCCCCTCTCACCAAGCATTAACCCACATTAATATTTTCCAGGCATCATTCTGTTCTCTTTTTTTCCCAGCCCTTCCTAGAAGGATCATTAACCCCACTCCCAGTCTAATGTAGGGACTGTCAGGGCTGATTTAGGGGGGATGGTCCTGCCTTGGGGAGCAATAGTCTTTTTGCACAGCCTCTCATAATTCCTTCCATGCCAGTTCCTGGTGTCTGATGTCACCCAGACCTAATGGAGGGTTTCTTCAACTTCTTCTCACTGTCCCACTTGCTCCCTGTTGTGCCAGATAACACAACCCAGCCCTGGAACAAGCTGCTGATGTCCCATTGCAACACAGAGCAACTGAGGATGCTTTTTTTAGACATTTCAGGAAGGGCAAGACAGATATCCTGTGGACTCTGACTGTAAACAAGAAGCACAGAGCCAGGCAGTGGCTCTTGGAGCAAAATAAGACAAATTCTCTTTCCTTTGCCGTGGTGGGTGTTTAGCAATGAGCCTTGAAACCCAAGCACTTCCCACTTCCAGGAGTTGATCTGTCCTGTGTAGCTATTTCCAGGTAATTCACTTTTTAACTCATTCCTCCTGCCATGCTTCTGGGTAAGGATGTGGCACAGAGGGAATGAAAAAGTCATCCAAGGCCAAGGGATCCAGGAAACATTAGCCAGGAATGGCCATCGTGGGGCTGTCCTCCTTCAGGCACCAGGAACTGAGGTGTCCTTTCAACTGTAGATGCCAGCCTGGGAACACAGAAAACACATCCACAAGGATAAAAAGAAGAAAAAAAAAGATAAAACGTCTTAGGAGAAACTCAACTGCTCTGAGATAGTAGGCTGTCCATTCACAAATCCTTATTCCTGCAGAGGCCTTTTGGAGAAGGGTCTTAGCTTTGCTGCTTGTGCCCTCCAGTGGCTGTGTGCTGCAGACCCTTTCCCTTCACCTCCCTGCCAGGTTTGGGTAGCTTTACTCCACCTCCCATTGTGCAGCTCAGTTTTGTTAGGGATGATGCCTGAAGTGGCCATCTAAAAACAGAGACTAGACAGGAGTAAGGGAATAAGGCAGGTATTTATTTGAAAGGCCTTCAAAGGTACCCCTGGGGAGCCAGAGGCCACTGCCAAGATGGACCCCAAGAGGGACAAAAGGTCACGAGTTCTTCACCCTTTTATAGGTTTGGTTCATTTGCATATCAGGGTTAATTCTCCAATTAAAACTTCAGCTAATGATGTAATTTCCCCAAGCTCACCCCCCTCTTAAGATGTTGGTTTACACATTTTGGCCCTAGGACAGTCTGGGTGTCCTTGGAGAGCAGGCCTGGAGAGGCTTTGTTATATCTACCTGGCATGAGAGGGCAGAAATTAACAGGCTACAAGAAACTTCAGAGTTACACACTAGGGAGTACAGAATTTGAAAAATATAAAAGTTAAAACCTATGGCATCAGTGGGAACCAGAGGACACTGCCCTGTATTTTTATCCCATTCTCCGGAGCTTGCAAAAAGGCTAAAAAATGCCTCATTCTCCAGAAAGAGATGGGGATGGGCACCTCAGACTGGTCCAGCCAAGGTCCCTGCCTTATACCCACACAGAGGCAGCTTTGTGGAGGCCACCTGGGGATGTGATGCCTTTCTGCCAGCAAACCATCATGTGAAGGATCCTCACTGGCAGCACACAAGGTGCCAATGGTGGGGTGCTCTCCCATCATGTGCTCTGTGCAGAAGCTTCCTATTCATAATATCTGCTGCAGGGTCAAGGCACACATTCCCACCCCCTCTCCCACAGGGAAAGGGATTGGTCTGGAAAAAATGTGCAAAAAGGCAGGTTTGGGTGCAGGCTTTGGGGCCTGGTGGGGCTGGCCCACTCTGCAGCAGCCTGGAGGGCAGGCAGTGCCTCATGCAGCACGAGGGGCGGAGATAAGAGGTGCAGATATGTGGAATGAAGAACCAGCACCAAAGGGTGTGTGGTCCTCTGTGCTGGGAAAGGCAAGGGGAAAGCCTGGGAAAGCTGGGAGCCAGGGTGGGAGAACAACTTTTTTGGATGTGATATTGTTCCTCGTTCTTAAGCTGAATGATAAATCTGTCTCCAGAAGGGCTTAGGCACAGTAACAAATCTCTCCAGGGCTGGAGCAAGCAGCCTTTTCCAGCATTATCATCCTCAGAGCATCGCGCAACAGCAGAAGGACTTGTCCTCACATCACCCTTGGGAGGAGGAACTGTTGATTCCTGTGCAGGTAACAGGGCCCCAGAGAAAATTCAGTGTATCACCCGAACTCATGCATCAGACCTCTGGCTCTCTCAGCCAGGACCAGGTGTCCTGGTATTGCTTACTGATAAACTAGACCCAGGCATTCATTCTGTAGTTGCTGAGGTTAAAAAAAAAATAGACTTGAATTGAGAGCAGAATTAGAGCAGAGATTCTATTCCACATCTGGAGATATAAAATAATCCCAAGATTTTTAATTCATGAGTATAAGCCAGGCTTTGCTCTTCTTCTGCACGTTCTCCTTGCCCAAGGGACAGAAACCAGGAATAAATCTGTTCCAAAATCCCTGTTCTTCCAAGTGACGGAGTGACAGAAATCCTCTGGAGACCAAGCAGAAGGATTCTCCACTGGCAGATCTGTGCAGCCTGGAGCCTTTTCTGGGAGCTGCTCAAAGCCCTCGCTGTGACCCATTCCCACTGCGCCACACGGGGAATCCAGTTTTCATGGAGCAGCCTCCTGTGCAACTGCCAGCTCTCCCACTGCAGCTTGTTTTCAAATGGGAAACATTTCCAAGGCAAGCCAAGTACTTTCCAATACATTAAACCAGTTGCTGAAAAACTCCAGGAGTAAGATTGTGAAATATATTATCTAGGATTAAATGGCAGCAGCATGTTCCTGCATTCAGTCTGTGCTGCTCCTCATACATCACCCACATCTTTGCTGCCAGCTAGGAAAAAGTGTGCATTTCTGCACTTGAAACCAAGCAAAAGACATGAGGAATTATTTTTCCCCTCAGAAATTTAATTGCCTCCAGAGAGAACAGGAGAAACTACACTTTGATCTGTCTTTAATTAGTATGAGGGCTGTACGGGATCGTTTGAGGTCTCCCTCAATTAATAGCCAGTTCTTTTGGAGAGATTATTTTTTTCTGGAAGCAGAGACACGACTCAAAGCAGTGGAACACCTTCCTTGGCTAATATAATATCACACAGCCAGTGGGATAAGTTTTTTACAGCCATTGCTAAGCATGGGCCACACACATGCTGTTTTCCACTCTGTCACACTTGGGACTTGTGCTTTCTCACCCGACTCGTGACCAAAAGGCTGGATCCAGCTCAGAACTGGTTTAACAAACGTAACTAATCACTCTGAAAAGGCTTGTTTGTAATCCATCCCTCATGATCACATCCAAAGAAATAAAACCCCCAGGTTTTGGTGCCAGCCAAGTCCCTTGTACCATTCTAGCAGGATTCAAAGTGATCTTGAACATAGGTTATACACCAGGTTTCACACTGTGAGGAAGGGGATCCTTTGCGATCCCTCACATGGATGTCTGGGCAACACTGGGGCAACACTGACTTCACTGCATTACTAGTAAAGTCAATATTTAGCCATTCTGGGGCTAAAAAGCTGGGGGGAGCAAAAATTCTGCCTCCAGCTCCTTGCCCATGCTCTTGCATTCCT
>NW_008238988.1:3091925-3093447 GCF_000691975.1 Corvus brachyrhynchos
ATTCCTGCAGACAGTCTCACCTCCAACACAGAACATGAACTCAAATCTGTTTAGAAAATTCAGCATTTACTATCACAAGAGGTTCTGGACTCAATTAGGGTAGTTCTCCACCATGGGTTTGGAAAGACTCATTATGCTGAGTTAAAATTAGGGCAATTATTGAATCCATTTGATTACCAGTTCGACATGATTTAGGAGACATGTCTCCTGAATAAACACTTTCCAAAGTTCTCTTTCAATTACTCTTACATTTGTGGTTGGAAACTACATATGTACTTTGTGGTGAGATGCTGAAGCATGAAATAATACATCCCCAGAAAGAGAGATACCCTGATAAGCAGAACAATAATAATAACAAGCATGAGTCATTGAAAAATGAAGGGAGGTGCAATTTACAGTTTAACTTCATGGCTTCCTTGAGAGGGATTAGCCAGAAAGATGCTGATGTTCTCAAAGAACAAATGTGGTTTGAGGTGAAACTTTTCAAAAGTAAAAGATCACTGTTCATCTTTTGGCATGGAGAAAAGGTCTTAAATTTAAAATGGCTTTGGAGATTTACTGGAAACCAAGGATGAAACCTAAGCAGATATCAGTCTATTATCAACTTCAGAAGCCCAGGCATTAATCTGAAAATAAAATACACACTGCCTGACAATTAGAAAGATGCAAGAAGCCCAGTATAGGCACCTTCCAGTTGCTGGACACCAATTCTCCCTATCCAAGCAGTGTTCACAAAGCATGCAGGATCTATTCAGCATCTCTGTTGTGCAAGTCTGTTGCAAATCAATGCTGGGGTCAGGGCCTGTACATTGCCCCAAAGTAGATATAAATAATTTAGAGTTTAATGCCAGTATCTGCAGAACTTCAGCCAGTCTCCCAATTGCCAGTATAAAATTCCAACACATAAATTGTGACCCCATTGAAATGTTTTTTTTTAAATATATTTTTCCTTTCTTCCTTTCCTTCCGTATTTCTTTCTTCCTTACAGCCTTCAGGTTGGTGATGGGATGAAGAATGGATGCAGCAGAGCTCACTACAGTACCAGAAATGCATGGGCAGCTCCTAGAAAACATGGCCCAGCAACAAGGTCTACAAAGTGCTTAAAGGCTGAGTATAGTGACAACACTGGTAGCACAATTAGGTGATGCCAAATGGCCAAAAATTGCCAGGAGAAAGCCAAAAAGAGGAATTTCCAGCAGTGGTTGTAAAAGGCTACTCCTTGCTTGCAGCAGGTCTCTGGGCAAAAGCCTGAATACAAGCTGCCCACACTTTTTGCTTGAAGACAGGTAATTTTTAGGGCTGGGGTTTGGTAACGACACTTCCCAGTCATCATCTCACAGATGTCTACAGGAGCTCAGCCTGCCTTGGCAAACCAAGCAGTGAAGGTGGAAAACATCCTCTAGGAATGTCAAGGGAGAAGCACAAGTTTTGGTGCGTGAAATTTGCATACTGGCATTTGTAGTAATGAACAGGATTAAACCATACCAGAGTGGGAAGGGCTTTGGTGTGGCAGCCAGGGAGC
>NW_008238988.1:3093466-3109805 GCF_000691975.1 Corvus brachyrhynchos
CATGACTGAAAATTTCCATATAGAGCCCTGCTTTGGCACATGGTTTTCTCAGTGAATATGGTTCAAGGACAAAAACAGAGAATGGCAAACTCATGCTAAAACCCCCAAAGCCCACACTTACTTCACAAATGGCAAAAAAAGTGGAGCAGTGAGTTGCAGAAATGAGAAATGTTGTCACTCCCCCACCAAGGCCATCTGTCATACGTGGTGACAGCAAGGTGAGGAGAAGGGGCATAAAGAAGGAGAGGCAGAGCACTCTCCCCTGTGGGATTAGGGACAGTGGCTGATTTTTGGGATCAGCCTACGCAATAGGTAAACCCCCTTGAGGGACATGTGTCCATCAGCTGAGACAATAAGTGCATTGTGGCTGTAGAGGGACTTTTTATAAGGACATGGAGTGACAGGACAAGGGGGATTGGGCTTCAAACTGACAGAGGGCAGGGTTAGGTTAGATATTAGAAATTCTTCCCTGTGAGGGTGGTGAGCTCTGGTACAGGTTGCCCAAAGGAGCTGTGGCTGCCTCATCCCAGCCCTTTTCCAGGCCAAACTGGACAGGACTTGGAGCAACCTGGTCTAGAGGATGTCCCTGCACATGGCAAGGGATTGGAACAAGATGATCTTTTAGGTCCCTTCCAATCCAAACCAGTACACGTTTCTAGGATTCTATAAAGTAACTGTGCACACACACGACAGAGCCTCCAGATGTCACCATCAATCCAAGCAAGAAAGAGGCACAGCACAAACCATGCAGAAAAACCCCACTTGAAGGACTTCTCCTTCAGTCCCTGTTCCCCTGTCTGGGACAGACAGGCAGGAGGGTTTCCAATCCACCTGGATAAAGTGCTCGAATCACAGAAAAAATCAAGGAATGTAGTTTATAGCTGTGCATGCAAGCATTTTGTATGCACATTATGCTGATGTAGACCACATGTGTGCTTCCCTGTGTGTAGGTGCTCATTACTTTTACATATGTATATATATACACAAAGTTATATATATATAACTTTATCTATATAACTTTAGGTCTTAAGAATAACAGACTCTTTGCCAACAACTTTACCTGAAGGTAAAAGCAAGGTGTGTTCTCCAGTGCCTTTTCTAACCATATGCATATTGATCTCTTCCAGCACACATTCCTGTGTCCCATCCAGCTGATGAGCTGAGAAACAGAGTGATCAGCCCTGTATAAAGGATCTGAGAGCACAGGCACAGGTGGGATCCCCCAGAGATGGAAGGCAGCATGCCTTCAAGTCTGTGTAGTAAGGTCAGTGTTGATTTATCAAGGAATTGGTTGTCTCCTCTATTTCTCTTGGCTTGTTAAGTTCATTTTATGGCACTTTAGATTTTCAGCAATCTAAATTTGCCTGTTAGGAAAAAAAAAGGCTTACAAAATCCCAACTCTGCCTCTTCTTCCCTTGAGCTCTGCCCTCTCCCTACTGCCCACAGGATTTCAAAGTGCATTCAGAATTTATTGGGAAGGCAAAGGCCCCTAGCTCTGCTCAAAGCTGGCATTTACATCGTCCCTGTCACAGTGTGGAGCTGTGACGCCAAATAAAGTCACAAGCAGAGCCAAGCATTGAGACAGCAGAGGTGTGGGACCCAAGGGTCACCTTGTCTGCTTGTCACCCTTCCAGGGCTGCAGAGGGGTGTGCAGTGTGGCAGAGCACCCTACGAGATAACTTTGTACCTGCAGATAACTGGGGCGATATTCGGGGGCTCTTTATTTAAACACATCCTTCCCCCTGAACACCACATAAAAAAAAATATTACTGAAGGAAACGCCAGATTGGGCACAGAGGTGTTGTTTTTACATGAAGAGACCCTCAGGGTTCTCCTGCACCAAAAGTGCTCATCCTCACAAAGTCTGAGCAGGGCCTGGAGGGATCATGACACGGACGATTAATGGATCTCTCCCAGCCATAGGTTGTCAGCTGAATCAAGCACTGCTAATGCAGGATGTTGTCCCGAGACCTCTGTTAGCACAATGACGAAGCTTTTTTTAAGTCCTCTGTGTAAAAGGCATAATCCCTGCATGCCAATGGATCATATCCTTAAGATCCCTAGGGAGCAAGGCAAATGTGGAAAGAAAGGAAAAGGAAATCCCTTATTTCATAATGGTGCAAACAGACATGTCAGGAGAATTACATCAACATGCAGCACATGTGAAATTTAATACTCCTCCTAATGCATTTAGATGAGGCAAAATGTAAAGTCTGTACTGCCTCTGGGAATAATTCTGGTAGGAAGCTTTCACCACTAGGAACCAAGGTCTTTCTACTTTGGAATGTGAGCCTTTGTTTTCAAAGCCGTCCTGAGAGACTTCAAAATCAAGTTTGTTAAGTGTACGTTACTCTTTGAAGATCTGTCTTCCAGAATGAAACACTGGTGCTCTTCCCAGCCATGCTGGTGTCAGTGAAGAGCAGCATGGTTGAAAATCAGTAAATATTCACAAGACAACCTGTAAAAGAGGAGAGGCTTTGCACTGCAGAAAACCAAGACAAGCAAACACAACAGAGCCCTTATCCTTTGCCTGGTATCAGCTGGCGTTGCTGCAAGAGTGCTTCAGGCTTGCATGGATTTCCACCAGCTTTAAATGTGGCCCATAGGGCTCTCAAAAGCTTTTAAATACAGTATTTGCTTTGGTGTCCTTGCAGACAGGAGGAGCCTGAAATCTTCTCACTGGTTTCCCTCCCTTATATCAAACCATGGATATGGAATTCAGCAAAGGATATAGCTCATATGGGGCTTGAATTCAGACAAGTGACTTGAAGTGATGATTTCCCCCCTACCAGGCTGCAGATGATCGATGTATTATGCATGAAAATAGTGCCAGGCACAGATGGGGTGGGAGTAGAAGGTGTGAGCTGATAATGAGAGCAGCCAAGTTCTGCTAGAAAAGACTCTACAACACACTTGCATGTTGGGCAGAAAAAGCATGCAACATGCATGAGAGCCTAGCTATGGTTTCAAGGGTCAAACAGATTAATTACAGTCAAAACTGAGATTTATGCAAGGATTTGAGTGGCATGGTTGCCAGAGGGAACAGGAGATTAGCCTTGATGATTCAAGGAATCATCTTCCAATCTTGTGTTCTTGAATAACCATTAGAGAGCTGAGTAAAATACGTTTTCTGGGGTTTAAAAGCTGAAGACAGGGAATCCAAAGGGGTGACATAGTACTGCATCAGATACTGCCTCCAGCAGGATCCTGGCTCGTACTCAGCACAGTGCTGAGAACTTGGAACTAGGTCCAAAGCTGAAACAAACAGAAATTTCCTCATGGACATTTCTAGGGTTTGGATCCAAGCCACTGAAGACCATCATGCAGGGCCTAATCCCGAAAAAACAGTCAATGTTTGGATGAGAAACGTCACTGGGTTGGAGCCAGGTGGGTACAGACTTCCATGGGAGGATGAGTCAAGAGAGCTCTGACATCATCTGCAAAAGGACCTGATACTGTGGGAGAGAGCTTAGCTAGTGTAAAAACCTATGAGGAAGCAGTGATGGTCCAAAGAAAAGCCCACAATTTCCCTGGTTGCCCTTGGAGCACTCTGGAGATCATTGCAAGACCAGGCACTTGAAATAAGCTGCTTCCCTTCTACATCTGAACCATGAGAAGGGGATAGTCTGTTCCTCACACAACCTCTCTGAAGAAACTCCAGCCTTGAGCACAGATCTGACAGCTGGCAAGAAGCCATTGGCTTTGCCAAATCTGACCACAGCTGGTCCCTGATGCAATAAAATGTTGAATCACCAGAATCTGAGAATGTGCTTGTCTGGAGGGTCACCAAGAAAAATCAGCAAAGGCTTGCTGGCAGCTTGCAATGCACTTGCCAGTTCCAGGCTCCGTGGAAACCTGACCTGTCGAATTTCCTCCAAACAGGGCTCAGATGCTCGAGTCTGCCAGTGGGAATAAGCATTTCTGATAACACTGCCCAGCTTAAGCTTGCAAAGAAACCTCAAGTAGAGAGAGCATCACAAGGAATGAGGTTTCCAGTGCCCCAAGGGGTTGCACCCCACTCACCTAAAACCAAGAGCAAACGTGTGACGGAAAGGATGCATTGGGATACTGGAATAGCCCACACTCATGATGGTTCATGATGGGACCCATCAGCTCTGCCAGCCACTGGTCTGGGTTGTTTCTGCTTCCCCTCCATCTGCCAGCTCAGCAGGCCATCTCTGCAGTGATCCACACGTGTCCTGAGACACCTTTAAACAGGCTTCCCTGTCACTGCAGCCCAACACAGTCTCCCTAAAGCATAGGAGGATGTGAAGGGCTTCAGTAAGATCAGTTTCATTTATTATCCAGAGAAGCTGTGGCTGCCCCATCCCTGGGAGAGTTGGATGGGGCTTGGAGCAGCCTGGTGTCATGGAAGGTGTCCCTGCCCATGGAACTGGCGGAGGATGGAACTGGGTGATCTGTAAAGTCCCTTCCAACCCAAATTATTCAGTGCTTTCTATGATTACTATGATTTCACTAGTTTTATACCCAATCAAAACCTGCCACAGACTAGTAAAAGCCCCTTCATTCCCACTTTAGTTGTCTTTAAGGTCACATTTTGTGGTGCCAGCACCATTGAGACCTGCACATCAGTCTGGATCTGGCCTCCATCTATCCTGCATCCTTATCTCATGCATTTTCAAGGAGCTCAGCAGAAATTTATGGATCAAAGCTAATCGATAATACCAGAGCCCTTTTACCATATTGCTTTCACTAAATTACTGCATCCTTTAAAAACAGAAATCTTAGCAGACCGCAGTACAATGCCAGACAGACTGTCACTTCCAAATTATGTTTATTTATTCTCTCTCTGCCTCTTGGCTGGCCCCATTACCAGCATATCTCAGTGTCTCTCAGTCATCAGCATATTTGCCTCCCCTCCCTTCCCCCTACCCTGAGGTACATGTCTCCTCTCAAGTACAAAGTGGACTGACACGGCAAGTTTTTGAGCCTATTTAACACCGGCTTTATCTGAGAACTAGATTCAGTGACAGAGCCTCAGAATTAATTACATGAAGGTGAATTCCCATCACAGAGCCTGGCACAGTGTCACCACAAACATTTTAACAGCCAGTCCCTAGCCCTCGACTGCCTTTGTGCAGTGTAAAGCAATTATTTGTACCTGCTTGGTGAGACGTGTCAGCCCCTTCAGAGGTGCTGTGACACAGGAAACACGCTTCAACCCTTGCTATTCGCAAGGAAAAGGATGTATGGTGTACCTTGGCTGTGCACAGTCACTGGTGCTGTTCTGCTCAAGCCCTTCAGGGCTGTGAATGCAGAAGTTTGTGTACAATCCACACAGAGAATATCCCTTGCAGATGAGATGCAGCAAGACCCAGTGATTTGGCCAAAAGCAGAAACGGGATTCAAGGCCAAAGAAGCAGAGTTCGAAGTGTGAATCTCAAACAAGCACGTCCTTGCTGAGCCCCACCAGCACGGAGGAATGGAAGACTGAACCCCCTCTTTCATCTCCCTTTTGTCAAGTATTTTCAGCCCTTTTCTCTCCCTTTTCACCTCCTGCATTCCAGGGTACCCCTGGTGGAGACTCTTCTCAACTCTCACCCCAGGTCCAACTGCTTCCCCTTCCCATGCTGCAGCTGCTACAGCTGACACATTCCTGCCACATTCCTTCTTTATTCTTACAAAAAAAAAAAAAAAGAGGACGTGTTCTGGGGTTTTCTTTACATACCTGTATTACAATTTGCACAGAGCTGAGCTGACACTGGGGTTAACCTGTAAAGTCCATTAGAGATGATCCTAGGAGACCAGAGAGGGAAAATAAGGAAAGTTGCATTACAGCCTGGAGCAAGGAAGGGAAACTGTGTTTATGCCTTCCACTGTAGCATGCTCCAGGGCAAGGAAGGAGGGATGGAGGGATGAGGTGAGGTATGTTACAGTGGAGAGCAAAGGGAATTGACAGCATAAAGGACAGATTGGGGCACAGGGCAGTAACAAGCATTGGAGGGGGTGTCTCTGCCTTTCCTGTCTGCGCATCCCAAATTCTCCCTCCATTGGGACTAGCTGGGACTGTGAGGCTCTTTTAAGATCAGAGGCAGATCAGGCATTTGGGGTTTAGTCAGAGCTCCTGAACCTCCCCAAACTGAAGATCATCTGTGGAGCACCTTGAGATCAGCTGGGGAAGAAGTGCTGAAGACACCATATTGCTCCTGGGCAGAAGGTTCCACTCGGGGGTATGTGGTGGGCTCCCCATGCAGGAGGGGGCAGGAGGAGCCATCAGCCCAGCCCCAAGAGAGGAAGTTTTCCAGCTGATTGGCAGGAAAACGGGGCTATTCCCAGTGAATCCAATGTGGCGCAGAAACAAAGTCCTTTCTCATTAGGGAGGAATTCAACAGGCCTCTCTGGGAATCAGTGCTGCGGCACACAGAAGGTCAGGTCTCATTCTAGAAGCCTTTTCTCCCCTTCTGCCAGCAGGAAATATCATTTCAAATATCCTCTAAAGAGCCTTGTTCCCCTGTACTACAAAAAGGAGGAAATTGCCTCAATGTGGGGAGCGGCGCTGGGGGGAGTGGCCAATCTCCCTGTGCAGCCCATGGGACCCAGGTCCCTTTGCACCTGACAGCCTTGTTATTAAAAGACCGTGCCTAATTAAGAGGGGAAGGGACAATGGGAACATCCTATTCCCTCTACAGGGCAGAGATTGCCACATCTGTGGAGACCCTGCCAGCATCAGCTGGCACAGTGTGGCCGTTTGGTGTGAGACTTTCTTAGGGGAAATTCAGCCTCTTTGGTTGTCCCAGTTACACCTCTGGTGCTGTCACTGGCCTGGCTCTGCCTGTCCCAGTCAATGTAAAGTCTCCCAGTGCTCCACTAATCCACAGGAATGTCCTTTCCACTCTCATCTTGGGATGAAGACACATGGAGTCTACTCTGGCAATCAGAGCCGTGTCAACACAGAGGTTTCTCACCTTCATGACCATCTACCATCACTCAATTCTGCTTTTGTAGCCTCAGAAAAATCAGATTCATCAAGACCCATGGGGGTCCACCTTCATGTCCTGTAGTCCAGCACATCAAACCTTTGCTGAAATCGTTTTGAGTCCATGTTACATGGGAAAACTGAAAATGCTCTGTTGTCTATTGTAATCTTTCTGTGCCAGCTCCATTTGATTCTCAAATTGTTTGTAAATATTCCACTTCTGCAATTGAGGCTAATTATTTGCTTAAGATAATTTATAGTTACTCTAAACTCAGCATCTTGACTTGGTAGTTTTATGGTTTTTCAAATGGACTGGTAGAGAGCTTTAATCACACATTGTCAAAACCCCAGGACCTGAACTGAAGGAGTTTTGTTTCAGCTCCCATCAGCTACAGAGGTCACAGTTAAGTAAAATCGGCTTAAGCTGGGATTGGAAAGTTGTGTCTGCTACATTAGCAGAGAGATCAGATGACAGATTTGGTCTGGCCTCATTATCTAGCCATAAAAATGCGAGGGCCTGAAGTATTTAGGGAATAGGAATGGCAGAGAGCAGGAGGGATTTCTGGAGGATCTCTATGCAGTATTTGCTGTCTGGGAAAATGAGACCAAAGGACTCCCCCCCACCCAAACTTGTCTGATGTGAGCTCTTATCTCCAACAACAAACTGAAAGCAGGAGAATCAGTCTCTTCCTTTTGCAAACAGTTCAGGGAACAGGGGCTCCTGTATGTCTACAACATCTCACATTTATTTTTAGCTTCATCTGTTTGGTTAGTGAGGTCACTGGAGACCGGGCTTAAACATGTTATCCTCACTTGCCAAAGCTCTGGCTTGCCTGTAGCTATGCAGACCCCAAAGAAACCCCAAAGAGCTCATGTGCAAGAGAATGTTATGTCAGTATTTTATGCTAGACCTCGAATCACTATGTATCCTCATTTATTGCAACACTTTCTCTTTGGGTATGAAAAGTGCAAAATACACTTTGAGTTTTGATGTGGCTACTTCCTGGCTGAAGTGACCCCTGTGCCTTTTCCAGTTACTCTGCATTTAGGATTTAATTTACACAGTTCAAGGATTAAATCACAATTTCTAGCCTTTGGTATAAGAACAAATAAACAAACAAACAAAAATCCAGCCTTCCTTCCCCCCAGGAAACATTGTCCAAATCACTGCTAGGAAACAAATGTCAGGGTACCTGGAGCCACCACCTTCCACCATTTCCATCCTCATCTAAGCTAGAAGATGAGTTTGTGGGGGAAAACGTTCTCATGGAGCTGCAGAGGTATTAGCAAATAACGCTTTTTGGAATGATAGCTTGTTTCTGCATACACGATAAATTCCTGATGGAGTCCCCAAGCCCAGGGCTGGAAGCATGCCAGGAGAGAGGTGCTGGGGAGCAGGCAATATTCATCACTGCTCCACAAGTGAGGTGAAGCTGAGGGGCCTGCAGGAAGCTCAGCAGGTGATAGGGGAGGTAGCACGGCCCTGGGTCTTGCAGGGTGAACTCTTGTCCTGACAGGCTTTTTGGGTGCTCTGCTGGGAATCACGAGCACACTGGTTTAAACCTGGCCTCCACACATGCTACAGCTCCTGCTCAGAGAAAACCTGTCCCCCGAGGAGAAAAACACCTCCAGAACTGTGCATCTATCCTTGTTTTCACTCTCTGAGTCATTCTGGGAAAAGCCCTGTTCTAAATGCTGATATAACCCTCTCTTCCCTAGGGAAATATTCATGTAGCTGCAGGTGACTGAATTAGGGAAGCTCAGAAAAAGTTCCTGCTAACAAAGTAAGGCACAGGGGCTGCCCATGTGCAGACTTTTAGAGCTCCTGCACATGCAAAACAAAATGTCCCTGCAGGGTGACTGGAGTTAATGCGCTTTGCTTTACATTTGCATTTGGCTCAGGCTCCACAATGCTTCTTGCTGGGGCAAAAGTGATAAAGATTTAAGCTTCTATTACTCAACTGCTTGCAAGTACTTGCTATATCTCTGGTGGGAAAATGTTGCACACCTCTTGCTCGTGTGGAACCAGAAAGTGTTAAGGATTTGGTTCAGCTCTCCTCCTGGCTGCTCAGTGTGTCTGAAGTTCACACACCAAGAAGAAATTCACACTTTTCTATTACCAGAATAACGAATATTTCTGCAAGCAATGTTATTCATCTAGAGAAGGCATGGTCACTGCCATAGCAGGTTATATGAATCAAGGTGCTTAATTCTAGAAAGCCACAGTTTGTTGACGTTCATTAAGACCTTCTGGGGTTTTTTTCATTGTTTCTGTCTCCTATCCAAATTGATAAGAAATATCACCTCCTTTCCAGAATGCCAAGAGAATGACTTATCATGGAGTCACAGAAACACAGAATGGTTTGGGTTGAAAGGGACCTTTAAGATCTTCTCATTCCAACCCCCTGCCATGGGCAGGGATACCTTTCCCTAGACCAGGTTACTCCAAGCCGCATCCAAGCTGTCTTTGAACACTTCCAGGGATGAAGCCTTATTAAGGGTGCATATATGGATATCCCCATGGATCTGCTACCTATTTGCTAATCACTGGTCAAAACTGCAAATAATTTGTGATTTATTTAGTTGTTGAAAAGTTTTGATAGTCTCATTAGCCAGTGGGTGACACTATAAATGATGGGCAGTTGTTCAGAAAAACTCACTGTAAACTGCTTGGAGACCTGTGGTGTGGAAAAGAAGTCGTTTAAGATTTCCAGCCACACAGAGCTGAGCACCCAGGCTCATTCTGAGTTGTTTGAGAATGGGCAGGAAAAAAATAGAAGAAAATCCCCTGATAATTCATCTGTGGAGGGTAATTTACTGGGTCTAATCAGAGCAAACATCTCTATGGCTGGAATGCTGAAATAAATTAAATATAAAGCCTTCAAGGTCATAGCTTCCCAAGCTAATAATGCAGCACTGCTGCGCTCAGGTGGAGATGCTCTGCGCTCCACTGTGAAAAATCTCCATCAGCTGGATGGAATGGGAATATTTCAAGCAGTGATCAGGCCTGCCTGAAAGAAAATGGAGCGAATAGAGGATAGAGAGGATTTAATCTTCAAACTTGAGCAGCATAATCAATGAAGTTAAACACTCAGATTGGAAATATAATACATATAAAAAGATATGTATATTATGTATATTTTATATACAATATAAAATTTGTATTTGGGGTGGGGGAGAGGTAGTGAGGAGAGTTTGAAGAATGCTGCTACCAAGTGTAAGCTGTAAGATGCAAATCTTGCTGTTCTGCTTCCAAAGTCTGATGCAGAAGCAATTAGATATTTCGGGGGGGGGGGGGCACATTACACATCCCAACTCCTGCAGTGACCACTCCCCCAGATCAAAGGTTTGTAACCCTCTCGCAGCCCCAGCTGCCCCATCCAGCTAACCAGAGGTTACCACCCCACCAGCTGTGCAGCACAGCCATTTGTCTGCCTTTCCAATCCCAACTCTCAAGAAATGCAGCTTCAGGAACAACAACTATCACCTTAACACTGAGGTCTTGGCTAAAGGCAGCCAGGAGGAGATGGATCAGACGGGGGCAGATGAGGCAGGAAGCAGTGGAGACCCCAGACACAGGCACAGAGCAGTGCAGGAGGGTCTCCTGGCCCAGACAGGTGGGTGGACACCCTGGAAGGATCCTGGTTTCTGGTGAAATCCTGAGCCTTTGAGGTCAGCCTTAGCAGCCCTGCTTATTGTCATCCTGAATGCCTGGGTATCTGCCCTGTGCCAGAATGTGATGCCCTGAGATTTCTTTGCTACCACAGGTTATTTTTTTACTGTTCTGTTGATTTTGATGTCAGCAGAGGATCTTTCCATAGCAGGATTAGAAAATTCTCTGGTTTTATTTTATTTTATTTTATTTTGATAAATACACATTTCACAGCCACCCTCAACTTCACATCATGCCTGTGAATCTCATCATTCAAAATGACTGCTTTACCCAAGCTGTTAATTTAAAATTAGATCCTGTGCCTATATATGCACACACACACACAGAGTGCCATCCACTTTGGTTTAGTCTCCTCTGCATATGTTAGAGCACAGTTTTGAAAGATGTGATCACAGACCCATTTGTCTGCCCTCCATCAGACCCTGCTTTGCTCCATCCATAATGATCCAGATCCCCAGACAGGGTTGTTGTTGGGTATTTCTCTCCCTGTTCATCACACAGCCTCTCGTCCTCGTTCCCTTTGCACATCTTTCTAACCCTGGGTTCAGCATTCCTGTGAAGTGCTCTCTCTTTGAGACTGAAAACCTCACCAGCACTAATGGGTGTATCTTCAGCAGAGCCCTGTGCCACAAAATGATACCATTATCCCCGTTTTTGGAGACGGGGAGTGGAGTTGCAGAGATAGGAAGGTCAGCACCGTTAAAAGCATCTGCTAATTTGAGAAAGCACAAAGCTGGATTTTTCAGGGTGCTTTTTTCCACAGCACTTTACTTGGTCACAATACAGGTGCCCTTTGGCTGTGTCTGAAATCATGAGAGCTTCACCCTGGTGTCTGGCAGAAGGGGTCACGAGCTGGGGACCAAAGCCACCAGCAGCATGTAATTAGTGCCCATCTCTGAGGGGTCTGACCCGAACAAAGACACACAGCAAAATTCCCATTTGAAGCAGGCTGGGCTGGCAAAGCTCTTGAAAAACAAGTGCTGCGTTTTCTGATGGAAAATATCACATCTCTCAGCTGTGGGTGAATAGTTTCCAGCTTGTGGCTTGTTTCTCTGTGAATTAAAGCCTGCTAGGAAGGTGCTTAGATTGCTGTAAAGGCATTCATGCCCCCACCAGAAAAACCTGAGTGTGAAAATCAAAGCTGTGAGAATCACCGAGTTTTGCACAGATGCCACTATAATAAGAAATAAAGAGCAGGCAAGAGGCTTTTCAGTGAGCTGATAGACTCATCAGCCAAGTTGTCAGCTGGGAAAGAGGCATTCCCCTTTTTCCAAAACAGGAGGTTCTTTTGCCAATACCTATCTGGGTTGAGGAACACTGTGTTGGGGACGCTGCTTCTTCCTCTTCTCTGCTCTTTTTCCCAGCACAGCCACAAAATCTGATAATTTAAGCACTGTTGTGGTTATATTCAATACTTAGACACCCTGTCAGAAAAACCCAAATTGTCCTACATATTCAGAGAAAAAGTTAAGAACAAATGGATTGAAAATCCAGGGGTTGGGAGGGGGACCTTCTCCCTCTGCTTTCTGCGGTTACACAAATTCAAGTCTTTGAATAAAAGTATGTAATTCCCCATTTTCTGCCAAACTTCCCATTGTTTCTTTAACCTGAGGTAAGATTCCATGGGGTTTTTGTGTGCTTTCCTTCTTTGCTTATACTCAGCAATAACTCTACCAGCACAGGTTTCAGCTGGTGCTTACATAAAATTCCACCTGATCACATTTATGATCCAGGTTTGGTAAAATAAAACTAGTTTCATCAGGAGCAGTACTAGATAAGGGCATGTGCTGGCCAAAAACTGAAATGCTGTTGTAGAATTTGGTTTTCAGGCTTTCCAACCTGTTTCTGACTTTGCTGGGGAAGGAATAAAAATGACGGAAAGCAAATTAATATTCCCTAAGATTCACATTTTCATTTGGAAAAGGTGGGGGTTTTTCCCCAATGTCGGAACAAAAATAATAAATTACAATGAAAAATTCATGGAATTTCTGGTTCTGGACCTCATGTAGAGGTTTCCCTTTGGGCAGGGGTTTGCCCTGTGTTGTGCTGAGACTTCAGGGACACGTTCCTGCCCCTCAAGCATTTTGGCAGGGTGTCAGCCTTGCTTCTCACCTTTATTTGGCTGCTTGTCCATTCACTTTGAGCCCCCACAGCCTTTTTCAAAGCCCAGCAGGGGGGTTTCTCATTAATCCAAGCAGCCTTAGGTGTGGATGCCAGTTTATAAAGCCGTGGTGGAGGAGAGAGGCACTGAGGGAGGTGGGGGAGAGACCTGCTCTGGCGCTGCAGGGTTAAGTTTAGGTAAATTCTACTCACAAAGTAAAGTGTAGGAAATAAGAACGAGTGACGGATTGGCTCCAAAAGCACCCATTTAGATTAAAACAGACTGTTGATGCAGCTGCACCCATCAGGAGCCACCTCACCTTGGAAATGCAGCTCTGAGAGCTCCCTTTGGCAAAAAATCAAGTAGTTTCAAAGAGAAAGCTCTCCTTCAGGGAGTTGTGGTCCCCACCTGTGTTTCATCAACCCCCAAAACAAAATCTAGCAAAAGCAGCAGAATGACAAGTTTTTGCCTCATCTGCTCATTCCAGCACCAGCCTGGTCCCAGAAATGGGGATCTGGTAAGGCAGAACCAGGAAGGAAAAACCTGTTTTTAAGGAACTAATGAGGAAACCACCTTACTGATTTTGGCACACATATTGCTCAAACCACCAGAACAGAGTAAGGACTTTGTTCCACCCTCATCGTCATTTGGATCTAGTAAATTGGCAAGGATTTAGGACATTGCCAGTATTTTGACACACGCAAGCAAAACCCCCCCAAAAACTCTGTAGCCCATTACTCACATCCCCAGAGAAATCATAATAAGAGACACAGAGTTTACCACCTTCAAGCAGGAAATAGCTGCCTTTCTAATGCTTGATAATTGCTTCACTTAAAACTAGTTTGATTACTTGGCACTGAGACAGTATTTTAAAACTGAATTATTGCTTGGAACTTTCCTTTCACCTACCAAGAGCCCAGACCATTAAAAATGTGTAGCAAAGGTCTCCCTGTGAGGTGTAGGATTGCCTGTTAACTCTTTCATGAATTATAAGAGATGTTTTGCTTCTGGGATGTCTTTTTCTCTTGTTGTATTTATTAATAAGAGGTGCTATTTATTAATATTGGCTGCTGAGGGAAGTCACACTCTGGAGTTACCAGTCATATTCCTAAAAGCTGTCACCCGGAGTGGGATCACATTTTCATGTTCTGAAACCAATAGGACAAATTAGTCACTCTAAGACTCCTGTGAAAACAAATTATTTTTTAATTTGTCTTGACTTTTCCCAATCAAGCTGTGCTACTTTTAGGGGGTGAAGGACATGAGGGCAGGAGTCACAGGAGGATGAGCTGCACATACTGACCTGGAGAAGCAGAGTGGCTTGGTTGTACCAAACATTTTCATTAAAAATGTCTTTGTCACGGCACTTCTTTAGGATCAGAAATTAGCTTGCATTTTGTACTTGACAGGAAGTCATTAAGAAATCTCCACAGCTACAATAACACTGATGTGTAAATTGCAATCTTTCAAGAAAGAATTTGAATCTCAATACGAAGCATCAATAAGGTAAGCAGCAGCTATGGAGTTGGCACATCCCTGAAGTGGCTGTTCCTGAAAGTCTCCCTTCAGGTGAGACTCAGGTCTGGAGGAAAACTGGGCTCCACAGCCAGGGACGCAAAAAGCAGCAGCCCGCAGTGATCCGCCTCCCCAAACCCTGTCCAAACCCATCGATTATGTTTCCCATCAAATTCAATATGAAGTTCCTTCATCCTCTTGGCAAATGAAGTTTTCTACAGCTACACAGGAGCTGCTCTGTAGGATAGGGAACAGTTGTGGCTTTCTCCTTGCCTGTTCCACTCAGGAGTAGCCAACTCTGACCTCTAATTTATCTCCGAGGATTTTGGCAGCTTTGGCAGCCTTGCTTCAGAAAGCCAGTGAAAAAAAAATGAATGAGAAAATGGTGGTGATGTGGGTGTAAAACAGCCTGAATCTAACACAGGATGTTTTGAGGCAATTAGTCAAAATATGTGGAAGAGGGTGGGCTTTGCTATCATGCCATCACTTTTTTAGGCAGCAGGCATCCAGAATAAAATTGACACATGAAAAAGTGTATCTTAAAAATACACATGAAAAAAAATTCATCCTAAGTGCTACTCAGCCACAGAGAAAAGGCTTCCAATGGGAGCCTGCATGTAGGTCTATACCCCAAAAACCCAGGGAATTATATATATAACCCATGCATCTGCACTGCACAGGGCTGGGGCCACACTGCCCATTTCTGCTCTCACCAGGGCAATTGTTGAGAAAATTAGAGAATCTCTTGTGGCCAGGAGAACATTCTGAAAAGGGTCACTAGCTAAAATTGGCCTATTGATCGGGAAGCAGTGAAAAGGAACAAAAATATCTGGGCTTATGTGCAGTGTGAGGAAAATAACACATTTTCTTTTCATCTTAGGAAGCCACTTGCAAAACTTTCCATGGGAAGCAGGCAGATAAAACAGGCAGATCTAAGTGAAGAAATGCTTAGTGCACCAGACATGCCCCTGACTGGGAGATGTCTCATCTAATGTCCAGAGCCAGCAATGAGTTTTAGTGAGAAAAGGCACTGGCAGGACTGAAGATGGCTCAAGTCTGCATGGAAAACACCAGTTACAGTTTTTTCAACACCAGTTTTGGCACCCAGCATGACAGTAATGGGAACAGGGTTGATTGAGAACACCATGTTATTAGAAGAGCCCCTTCACTTGCTATGTAAAAAAAAGCCACCCCATACCTCCAGGATAAATATTTGTGTTCCTATGATCTTACCTCCTCTTCAGCTCACTTCCTGCATCCTTTACCAGTTCCCCATACACTTGATGAAAGATTTACCAAGATCATGGCAGGAACTGAAACTTAACATTTTTGTTTTCAAGCTTCAAAAATATTTCCCAAACATCTCTTATTTCTCTACAGGAAATCCCTTTAAAAACATTCTCCAGTGAGCAGTTAAGAAGTTGAACCAACACACATCTCATCTTGGGTTTCTGCTGGTAATTAATAAACCAACTGAGTATCTGGCAGGATGGCAACTTTTATCATTCCTAGATAAATGTTAATGCATCTGGTTATTTCCAGACCTTCACTGATGTGATCAGGAAAGCAAATTAGACAGTGTTGTAGCAGTCTGCCTGACATTTCTTCTTTTGTGCTATTACTGTTAATTTATTCCTTTAAGCCAATTTTTGCTCTGTCACTACTGTGAAGGCTTTCTCAGGAATTTAATTACAAATAAGAACCCTCCAACGTGAAACTGCTACAGGATAAAAATCCCTATTTAAGGTGTCATCTTAAAAGCAGCTCATACCTTCTGTGTGTGAGAGAGGGAACATGTGCACACACCCATCAAGCTTATTTGAATGTGTAAATTTACAAACTCTCCTCTTTTTTTTGTAAGAAAAACATTTGCCTTGATGTTCTATCATCCTCAGAACAAGAATGTTTCTTGGTTAACTGAATACGCTTTTTTGCACCGCAGAAAAAAAAGAGATTTTATTATCCCTTAAAAATCCTGTATGTCTGAGGAGGTCCAAGATTTTCTGAGAACCCAGCATTTTATAAAGATTTTTGAGCATGCATAATTTTTTTGCCCATAAATGCCACCCACTCAGAAACAAAGGAAAAAAAGTAGGCTGTAATTACTTCCCTA
>NW_008238988.1:3109935-3127617 GCF_000691975.1 Corvus brachyrhynchos
CCCTACACAATGGATTCCAATTGCTTCTATCAAGAAATATTACATAATTATTATAACTTAGGGCTGTGATTATATATTTGCTCAAAGGAGAATCACACATAATAGCAAGCAGTGGGACTTATGGCTCTTTGCCTATTGTGTCAACTCATACATTTAAATTACTTGATTAGAAAACTAAATAAAGACCTTGAGTCCTAAACACTTTCTCATCAGTTGTCAGGATTGAAGGAAGTGATAAGTGATGGGACATGCATATTTGTGTAGGAAAATTGGAGAAGCAGGAGAAGAGAGGAGAAGTTGTGTTTCTGCATGGGTCCTTACATCCATCCATCTCCATCCTTCTATCCATCAGAGTCTTGGGCATCCTCTCTGTGCACACCTCACAAGGAATTTGCAAGGAGCTGATAAGGAAGATCATCTCTCCATAGAGGACAAAGGTCAGCCTGTGGAAAGCATCAAGAAAAATCCACTCCTCCTCCTCATTTTGTTCTTCATGTTCTCGCAGACTCACCCTCTCCCCTCCCTCACACCATCTGGGTTCCTGGCTATTTGTACATTTCCCAGTGGAAGCAGGGTCTGCCCATGCTGGGATGTGGGAGGATGAGGAGGAGGCAAGGCTTCACAGGGGCTTGCCCTTTTTCTCAACAGTTTAGCACGTTGTATTTAAATGGTTCATTTCTGATGCTCGCAACTCACTCCTCAGATAACCCAAGCATCTTGGATGCCACCAGCACTTTGGATGAGTCCTCCAGCTCCGTGTCCTTGGATAATCTGCAAAAGATAAAAGACAGATGGCCATCAAAACCAGGACAAACTATCAGCTAAAGAGGGCAGACACTGAGGATAAGATGCTGCTGTAGAAGACGCCTGAAGGTGACTTCCCCTTGCAGACAATGTCCCTTGGTGCTGAAGTGCAGATCTATCCATGCAGTCACCTGTTGCACTTAAGACAGCAACAGTTTGCATTTTCTGAAAATCAAGAAATAGAATTTTTAAAAAAAATAAAAGGAAGATCCCTTTTGGGCCTGCAAAACACCGTGCTGGTCATAGTAGTATGAGAGAAAGGAGGGCACTGATTCATATTTTGGCATTAAATCCTGTGTCTGTGTTAGCACACAGGGTCCAGCAACACAGCTGCAGATGAGTCTGTGACTTCTCACTGGCACTGAGCCACAGCAGCTTCAAAGAGAAATGCCATAAGAAGCTGATTTTTCATGTGTGTGTGTGTTCTTTTATTAGGAATTTTTGTATTTTTGCCTCGTAATAGCAGAAGGAATATCATGATTTCCCAAGTGTAACAAATTCAATGTGTCATACATGCTGGATGGAAGTAATTTAACACGAGTGCTCTTTAATTTCATCGATCTCTGGCAAATGGGTCCTGGTTAATGATCGGGGGGTTGCTGTTTTGCCTTTTTAAAGTCAAATCTTTTAAAGTCCAGATGGAGAGGGTTTGCTACAGCTGTGCAAGAGCAGTGACACTGATACATGCTGAACTCCGCGGGTGGTATTAAAAAATCTGTCATCTACTTTAAAAGGATTTTTTGAAAGTCATTTTAAAGGGACATCATCAATTCGAGGATCACTCTGGATCTCATAATATTACAAGTAATATTTCAGACTATCACATGAAGCCAGCTGGGGAGAGAAGTCGATGCTATGTGCCAAACAAGGCTCTTCGTATTGTCACGATATTTTACACTGGATTTTAAAAATCTTCCAGGGAGAAGTTGCAACCCTGTGAACTGCTACTGGACGGCCAGGTAAGCCCCAGCATTGGTCACAGGCTGTTACACCAAGCCCAGCACTTCCAGCAGCAAAAAAGGGCTGGGACTGGCCTCATCCTGTGCTGAGGGGGACATTCTTGGCAGCAGCCAGTAAAGAAATGCTGGTGTTGATTTCCAGAAAAGAACATTTGTCTTTTGTAACACTCCTCAGCATTAGGAGAGCATTTGGAGATGCAAGGAAGCCTCCTGGTCCCAGCTGCTTTGGCTCCCACTGTGACCTCCTTTGGTTTTTATTAAATCGTGGTTAGAACTGTTCGTTGTTCAAGGTGAGAGCTCTGATTTACAAGGGGCTGAGGCTGCACTTTACGCACAGAGAGAAAGAATGCTTGAGAAAGGGAAAGCTCTCCCCATCTGGGAAGTTTCTGGAGTGGAAACAATGACCAAATCACTTGGAAAGGTAAATCCCAGGACAGGGAAACACTAGCCAGGTTGTGGTCTAGAAGGGGATTGAGGAAACAAAACACTTTACAGCTGAAAGTGTATTTTAGAGCAGGGAGAGGCAACATGTTTTTGTGCCTTTTCACAACCACCTCTGTTGGACTTCATTTCAAAGCTCATTCAAAGCTCAAAATGAGATGCATCCACCTCATCTCATCTTGCAGAAGAAATGAGGGACATCTGGGCATGGTGGTCTCCATAGGACTGGGACGGTATGGGACAGGGCTGGATCCATCCTCTCTTGGCACCCTCCCTTCCAACCCAAACCCTTCAGTGATTCCATGATCTAATCCAAGAGCTGAGGCCTGGAACTAAAGTTGTGTGTTGGTCTGTGCTTTTCTTCCCCTTCAGAGAGCACCTGGTACCTCCAGAGGTCATGAGGCTAAATTAATTAGGGAAGCCAACAGGTACTACTGGAATTAATATGATGGTAGAAATCCCTATCCATCATTTTCTTCTGTCCTCTGGATTGATACATATTGATCAGCTGGATCCCAGCAGCTGATAACTAGTCCTCAGTATCTGCATTTTCTGTAGAATTGTTGTGTGACATGCATTTTAAAAAATACTCTTCCATTTATTGCAGCCTTTTTGCATAAATTTAAATAACTGGAGTTCATTTATTTAGTTGAAAGCATTCTGCATGACACGTCTTGCTCAGCGTTACAGCTGCAAGTGTTAAAAGCCCCCGTCAAGAACAACTGCTTATGGAAAGCTTCCCCAGCACACCATAAACACGGAGAGGACCACGGGGACTGCTGGTCTGGGCTGTGACAGGGAAAGGGGCCCCTGCCAGGCACCAAAGCCACCCTCCAGCTGTCTCCTGGGGAGCCCCAAAAGTGCCGTGGGGAGGATCTCGTTTGCCTGACTGGAACACTGCGATGCAGAGATCTCTGCTACAGCTACCCAGAGCAGAGGGAGACGAGCTTGGATGCTGATGCACGAGCCGGTACAGAGCAGAGGGAACCGAAGATTTGCCAAGAAATCTGGGAGCAAGCAGAGAGGGCTCCCAGCTGGTGGTGTGGCCAGAGCTCCCTCTCCTGACAGGCCAGCACGGTCCCTTCGGGATGTGACCTCGGCTTTTACCCTCTCTGCAGGGATGGAAGCAAAGCCAGGACTTTTCCTGGTGTCTTTTAGCTCTCTAGGAAGCACCTGACTTTACATCCAAACTCCTCTCTGGTCAAACAGCAAGCAAGAATATAAAGCAAATACATGTATCTTTAATTAAATTCCAGGCAGCACTAGTGCTGCTTAATCTTCAGAAAAGAGCCAACGCTGCTATTTCCCTCATAAGCTGGAGTTTCCTTCCAGCCTGACAAGGTGATACACTGCAGCCCTTTATTTGAGGAATGACACATTTTATTTTTCTTTTCCTTGCCCTGGTGATCCGTGTGTAATTTCATTTAGCAACACCACTGTGCTAGGCTGCCTGGATGGGAAAATCCTCACACCAAAGGACTGACCCAGAGAACCAGTTCCTGAGGAACAGCCAACTGTCTCTTGCAACATCTTGGCATATTGAGACTTTTCTAATTTGGCTTTACATTTCCTAGACATTTTTGAAGAAATGTGTATGTCAGTGAGGTCGCAGACCCAGAGGGAGCACCCAGCTTTTTATTTTAGCCTCTGATCTCATTTGGACTTCAATTAAACTCATCGTGGGGGCAGAGAAACAAACCAAAAAATCCCTGCTAAATAACAAAAGCCATAGATACATTATATAGCCATTTCATTTTGCAATCTAATTACTTTAACATGTAGGGATGGAGGAGGGGGTTATGGCTCATAATACCGGAAAGCTTGCATGGAATAACACAGAATTATTAAACTTTTCAGAAAGAATCCAGTTTGCAGCTCCCACTGCACATTTACCTGGGCGATTTTCCCTTTTCCTGTGGCTGAGAATCACTTTGTATTACACTTTCCTGCCTATAAAAGAAGCCCTTGTTCATAGCTGCCCTGAGGTGCTCATAATGTTATTGGTTCTGCGCTAAGAAGTTGGGGTTGCTGTGAATTCCTGCCTTGTGGCTCTCCAGCTCACAAAAGTAAACACATTTGCTGAGTTAGCTCGGCTTCATGGTGCCCAAAATCCCACAGGGAATGAAATGTCCTATCGAAGGAAGCTTTGAAACCCTAGTTGCTCTACACCACTTTTCTCGGGCAGGAGAGCACACAAAGCATGCTTCTGTGCTGTATTTACTGCTTTTTTTTTGTGGATCCAGTGCATAAGAGCTGCATTGAACCTTGGCAGAGGGGAAAGGGCTCCCCTTGGAAACGTGCAGGATGCAATGGAAAAAAAAAAAAAAATCTGGGCTTTTCAGTCCTTACTGAGTCCCTTGTGCCCAGCACACAGGTGGCTGCCTGGAGATGAAAAAATCACTCACGGGTGAAGGCAGAAGCAGCCAAAACAGTAATTTTTCTGGCTTGGATGCACTTACTAAGAAATAAATAGGTAAAGCCAAGGCCAGTCAGTGCAGGGGATGCCTGGGGCATGTGTGTTGCTGCTGCCACAGCAGCTGAGCGCTGTAGGAACCCCTCTCTGTGATGCTTAGAGAGGGGACACACTGGGGAAGTGTGCCCTGACTCCATTCAATGTACACCCGATAGCCAAAAGAACCTCTGAAAAATGCCTGTTTCAGACACAGCTTCTCAAAATCTTCATTTTCTTCCAGCTCTAATTAGATCCAGGTGGATGCTAGTCTGGGATTTGGGTAGGGAAGTGTGCAGCAGGAGGAACCAGATGAGCACCAGTTAACTTAGCTGAGAGGGTGCTGCCCAATTAAAAATCATGAGCACCAGTATGAGATTTTGTTTTGGAGGGAAGATGTCTTTTGTTGACCCAGATTTTCTCCAGCACAGTTCCTGCAAGAAATGAGAGCACCCGGGAAAAGTTCCCTGGAGAAAGTTCCTCTCTAGAATGACATACCCCTACCCTGGAGCCCTCTCCTTCCATTGAAAACACATGGGACAACCTTGCAGGATGGGGAGAACCAGAGGGGATGCTGACTGCCAGGGACATGGCCCAAGGTGACAGCATCCTAAAGTGCAAGCTGGCACCCCAAAGGATGGACTGTCCTCTCCTTCCTTGCATGGCATCCTGTGGTGTTATCTGTGGCGGGTGGTGTGGACAGCTAGCGTGGGATTATCCTGGGAAGAAGGGCATTGCCAATGATGTGTCCATGCCATCCCTGCTGTGGGGAAGCTGTAACACATCTGACAGCTCACCCTCACCCCAGGAATGGTGCGTGTGCTCAGGACATGTCCCAGCTGCTCATCCTTTCGGATTGCGGTGGATCGCTGGTGACGCCCGTGTGCTCACACCCCCAAAGCGCACACACACGGGCAGCATAAACTGGCACTCTATTCCCTCTCTTATGATGAAATACCCTTTCTGCCTTAGGCTCCTTAATCTGAAATTAAATTCCAGCTGAGCTGCAGCTCACTGGCGAGCAGGGCGTGGGGTGGCTGCGGAGCAAATCGCAGCTCAGCACTCCAGACGCTCGCGCTCACTCGCGACGCCCATGTCGTGTTGCCATCAGACACATTCCAGAAGTCTTCATTTTCTAGGCATGAAAACATTTTAACAATAAACAGAAATTCTTCTGATTACATGGTTATATTCGGCTGCTGAAAGCAGACTCTTATTAAGCGAGGCAGAGAGCAATTAATGTCATGTAGAGAGCAGTCTTCCACATGGCAAAAAGAGGGACTAATATATCTTTCCCACATCCAGCAGCTGGGACCATGAGTTAAGGCTTCAAGTTTGCAAAAGCTTATTAAGATTCTTGTTGTAAGGATGTGAGCAGCTCCACTTAAATTGGAGCCTGGTGAAAATCTGTCTGTAATGAGATCTGTGGATGTTTTAACATTGAATTTAGTGGGAACAGTGTTTTATACATACTCTTCAAAGGGGTTTTTAACTCAGTTTCACTCTTTCGCACCACCAGCAACCTGGGTGCATTGTTCTTCATTTACATGCTGGACATTGAAATGATGCAGAAAACATAATTGAGCTGGAAGATCTTCACCAAAGGAGTCTTGAGGCTATTCCTATGTGTCTGCAGCTCCTAAAGGAAAGGAAAAAACAACATAATGAAACTGAGCCGCAAATTGCTTCACAATTATTTTTACCACCTAATTTGGTGCACAAGGCTGGAGGCTTGCTCTTTGCATACCACACTCCTGCTGCAAACTCAGGAAGAGCCCGAAAGGCCACGGAACAGACGAGATATTCATTATCATCTCTTTCATGTTGCAGCTGCGACAGAGGCCCTGGAGAATTTGCCCAGCATGATATTTGCAAATGCCTGCTTACCTCTTTATTAGCTCAGCTTGAGAACGGCTGCTGAGATGACGTTCCTCCTCCTGCCCTATTCCCATCCAGCCAGCACAGCCCTACCACCTGGGAAGGGCAATCTGGACCAACTTCCATGGGTGTGTCTGCTCAACCTCTCTCCTGATGGCACACTTGGACAGGGAGCAATGATCCCACCGCAGATCAGGCTGGGGTCACTCACGCTCAGCAAGCCAGAGGCTCTGGATGCTGCAGGAGTTACAGATTTTTGCAGTGAATTATGGCACTCCTTGATAAGACAGGGAAGTTACAGTAAAAGCACCAACTCCACAATGAAAAGGCTTTTATACATTCTGCTGCAGTGCTGGTTATGGCTGCCAACTTCGCACAATTCACTTTCAAGCACAAGAACAGCACAAACTGGTTTAAGACGACTTCTGAATGATGAATACTGACTTGAAAGGTTTCCAGCACGACATAATTACTCTGCATTAATGTGCAATACACAATGGTCTATATGTATCTCAATGGGAATCTCAGCGGGACTTCGTGGGCTCCGTTCCAAGTAACCTCTGCCGGGAGTCACGCTCAGAGTTCGACAGGCTGACGTACAAATAGATCCCATATTCATTCCTGAATTATTCCTGTGCAGAATCAGACTTGAGAGATCCAGGGCTGTGTGTGCTGGTGTGTGGCTGCACACAACTGTAGTGCATAGAGCCCAGGTTATTTTCTCTCCTTGGCCTGATGTGTTTTCCTTGGGATAATGTGTGCACACCTTAATCTTTAGTTGCTCAGAGACAGAGAGCTCTAATGAACTCCCTGCACCTTCAAAGATAAGTGAGATCAGGGGGAGGAGACTCAACCACTTGTCCTGAGCAAAGGTAAAATTGAATGAAGAATTCATTTATTTATTCCCAGTTAACCAACACACACTTTGAGATTTCACCTAACCCTCAAAATGAACTGTAATCCTCTATAATGATTGTCCTTCTACTGAAAGAGTAGATTTAGATTGGATATTAGGAATAAATTCTTGACCATGAGGGTGGCAAGGCACTGGCACAGGTTTTCCAGAGAAGCTATGATGTCCCATCTCTGGAGGGGTTCAAGGGCAGACTGGACGGAGCAAAAGCTGATCAGGATGGGATCCTGACTAGATTCTGAATATCTCAACATCTGGCTTGTTTTACCACTGCCAGAGGCCCAGGGATTTTGGCGATGAGCAGAGGATAAATGCATTCAGGAAAAAACCCCACTTACTAATCAGTTCTTGGTCCTGGGCTAAAACTTCTTTGCAAAGCTCAGAGCTGTTTGAAGCAGGGATTTTCCCCTGGGCTCATTTCCAATCAGCATGACAGCTGTACTGGTTTTGTCCCACTGTGCTGCTCTTAGCCCTGGAGCCATGGCAGACTCCTGCAGTTCTCCTCGTGGGAAAGAACCAGTGGGACACTGGGCAAAGGAAAGCATCCCTCACCACAGCCAGCAAGTCCTCTTCCCAGAGCCAGGGTCTCCAGCCCATGGGATGGAGGGGGAATATTTAATTAACAGTATGGTGATTCCACTTCCCTGTTTGGTTTTGCACTGCCAAATGCCTGCGGTGGAGGCAAGGGCAGCTGTGAAGGGGCTGTTAAAAGGACTCGGAGAAGTAAAAACAGCGGTGCAGGGAAGTGCACTGCAGATAGGCAGCTTCAAAGGCCCAGAGATAACAATGGCTGGACACGTCCCAGGTGGAGAGAGTTACTCTTCACAGAGCTGAGCTTGGGATCAAAGTAGATCTCAAACCTCCAAGACCCTGGAAGGCAGAGCAGGTTTGGGTGGTGGCAAGAAGAGCTGGAGAATGAAGGAGGGAGGATTCCCTTTGACATAGTCAGGGCAAGCTGTGAACAGATGAGTTCGTTATTAACCGCAAGCAATTAGCTGCCTGATACACAGCAAGAGAAGGTGAAGTTTGTGCAGAAGGAGTAGGAGCCATTTTTACCTCAGGAAACAAGGTTTATATGAGGATACAGCCTGCTGGTTCCTCTCCACCCTCGAACTTTTGAACCAGCTTGCCAATTTTAACCACATTTGAAAGACGGGTAGATGCCTCCCAGATAATGCTCCCACTGATTTGTTTCTCCGTTAACAGACAAAGAGAAACTCATCACCTGCACAAAAAGGAGGGAAACCCAACCGAGCACCCCTGAAAGAGGAGGAATGTCTATCTGTTCCCATTAGCACCTGGATGGCTGGCAGATCACCTCGCCCGTAATCTCCCACCCAGCCAGGACACAGAGAGGAAAAGAATTACGACCTAAAGTGGTTTCTGAGTCATTTTTCATCAGTTGATGCCCTAGGCTTTAATGCAAAATCTTTTCACAGGCTCAAAACATACTAAATTCACAGGAGGGCTAGGGCTAAGGGGGGGTTAATACCCTAAGCTTGTGACTGGGTGAGGAATGGTGCCTGGGAGGGGAAAGTTCTGAGTCAAGCACTTAGATCTCTAGGATGATTCACCCCATACTGAAATAGCAAACCATGTGAAACAAATAAATAAAATGGAATAAGGAACGGATGAAGCTGAACTATTTGGCTCCTGCAGCAGCCCTAGTACACAAGGAACGGGGACTTGAGACCTCTTGCAGAGCAAAAGGATGTTCTGGTGATTAGGATGTTCGTTTGGAGTTTAAGACATCCAAGAGCAGTCTCTCTGACATGGATTTCCTAAGTGGCCTTATGCATGTTGCCTGCCCTCTGCCAGCTTCCCACCTGTTGAGCCTCCCCACGCCAAAATCATGAATAAATCGCTGCAACCCTTTCTGATCTCATCATATTTGAGGTCTTTTGGTTTGTTTCTGTTAAGACAGCAACCCTGTCAGTGCAGGTACGTACATTGATACAGTTGTACTTTTATTGAAAACATGCATTTGTAACCCCAAGACTAACTCATAATCTCTTTGTCCAGAAATATTATCCTCTTCCAGCCATCCTAAAACCCACAGGACTCTTCCCTGTTTTTTTTTTTTTTCCAGAGCTGTGGGGCCAATGTACTTTCATCTGCATCCCTGGCTTCCTTTCTCTATATCTGCTTTCAGGGGTTTGTTTTAATTACTCCATCCTTATCAACCTGGTCCCTAAAGGTCATATGTAGCCAGGCTGTCACCAGAAATCTGTTTAAACAAACAACACCTGGTGAAAGCCCTTCTGACAACACACATTACACATGGAGAGAGGTCAGGACCATCTCAAATACTCTGCTCCCTTGGGAAACACTTAATCTTTCCAGGCCAGGTTTATAGGAAGCAAACGATATAATTTGAAAAAGCTCATTATTTCAAAAGTACATTTCTGAAAATGTTGTTTTGGTTTTTTTAGGAACAAGCACTTCCTCAGGCTTGAAATATTATCCTTCCAAACCACAACAGCTAAGCAGTTCTTGATTTTTATACTGGCAGGGTGATGAGCCAGGAAGGAGAGAGGCTAAGAGCTTGTCTCCCTTTTCTCAGAGACAGTTTTCTTGGGGTTCAGCCCAGTTTCTAATTCCTGGGTGGTGCCGAGGCTGCAGCCCCACTGGGGATATGTGAAAATGCAGTTGGGGCTTGTTTAACCCCATTTGCAGAGGACAGGTCTCCTTTCTAGACCCCATCTGTCCCCAGATGCCTGAGGACCCCATTAATGCAGTGGGGTTGTTTGCACAGACCAGCAGGAAGCCCTCTTTGGCCAGTGAGAGGAAATATTACCAGTCTCTAAGGACCTTTGCCGTGTGGTTTCTGGCCTGCCTCTGCTCTGCTTTTTAGTTTAAAGTGCTGTCCTTTGGCACTTGCTTTCCATCCTCTCTCCAAGCACCACATCCAGCACTTGCAGATGTGCCAACAGCCCCCTCAGCATCTCAGCGATGGTCCCCCAACCCAGTCCAATCCCACGGGATTCAAAGGACAGCAGTGGGGCGGCGTGCACATGTGATTTAAAATGACACCGCTTAGAATAATGCTAACTACTGGCAGTGCCACTTTATCAACTCCAAGGCCAGGAGAAAGAATGAATGTGTCTGTTCTCCACTTTGTTTGTGGAGATGGCTGTGTAAGTTTGAAGGTGAAGCCTGGCCAAGTCTCACAGCTCTTTCCAAAGCTCAAAGGACCATCACCTTTGGGTCTCCAAATGTCTTATCCTAGCTCCTCTATAACCTTCACCCTGCTACCAAAACTGCACCCTCCAGACTGACTCATTTTGATAGGATTATCCCTGGAAGTGTTTCAGGCCTCACTGGATGGGGCCCTGAGCAAGCTGGTCTAGTGGAAAGTGTCCCTGCCCGTGTCTGGGGACTGGAATTGGATGGGCTTTAAGGCACCTTCAACCTAAATCATTCTGTGATTCTGTGATTATCAGATAAATGTTTCTGGATGCAGGAAAATTCAAAAGCAGGACAGTGGACTTAAAGTCCTTGAGCTTGAGTGGTCACAGCCTCTTGAACTGCCTGAGTTCAAGAAGAATTTGGACAACACTCTCAGGTACATGGTGTGATTCTTGGAGCTGTCAGGTGCACATCCAGGAGTTGGACTCAGTGATCTTTGTGGGTCCCTTTCAACTCAGGATGTTCTGTTATTCTGTGAGATCCAGGTCCAGGTCCACCTGAGAAATTTGCATGAGGCAGTGTGGTGAAGGTGAGCAGGAAAACAGCAAATTTGGCCAGGGAGGGCTTGCTCAGCCAGCATGTCCCAGGTGCCTTCCTGCTGGAGCTGCTCTCAGGAGTTAAAGGCAGCAGGATCTCCACTTTGTTTTAAATTCTGACAATACAACCAAACTTTCTGTCAGCTCTCCAAAGACTTGTCTTCACTAGTGAAAAAGAGTTCTATTTCTTTTTACTGGAAGATAACTAATGGCCAGCAGCTCTCTTGAGGTAAACAACACAGCCAAGACAGAGGGCTTGGGTTTTACTGTGGGTAAACTCACCAAGGTCAATGCTGTGATCTCACTTGAAGTTGACCCCTGCAAATTTATCTCACAGGGTGCTTCAGTTTTACTGCCTTGTTTGTGCTTCTACCTGGGGATATTGGATGAGCACTTGTTCCCCTGGGGTTGGGAAAGAAAAAAAAAAAGATTAAAAAAATTTAGCAGTAAAGACAAGACCAAACAATCCTCTTCAAGGGGAAAATACCTCTACAGGGGCTAAAACAGCTGTTCTTTGTATAAGTGGACTGACACAGATGTATATGCTTTCCCCACTGGCAGAAAACAGTGTAAACCAAAGAGACAAGCCTGCACCCTCTAGGAAACATGATCACCAGAAAAAAATGTCACTAGGAAAGTGTGTTCAGCTTATATAAATCTACCAGCTCCTTCACTGCAAAACTATGGAGGAGGAAACACAGTGCCAGCAAGTTAACAGCACTTTGACAGGAAATACTCTACTCCTGGTAAAAGCCCAAATACAAAAACACAGCCCTGGATTTGGGGCCAATAAAATTAATGTGAAATTGGAAAAAAACAAAGCCCTTGCTGTTTGTAAAATTACATTATGCTTTGTTATGAGTAATTACACAATAAGAGTTGGGAGTTTTTTTATAAGAAGCCTGTATCCAACACAAGACTGCCTAAAATCATTTAAACATTGTGTCTTAAAAGCACACACAGGGTTGAAAAGTGAATTAAATCACATTTTGCCCTCTGCCATGCACATGGAAACACCAAATGACACAGCTGAAACCAGGAAGCTGCTGGTTGCTTTCCAAAGCAGTTGGGGAGACTTTGGCCCACCAATATTTTAAGATTGAATCGGAAAGGGAATGTGGATGTCTTGTCTGTGCCCTGGGTTTTTGAAACTCAGGTGGAGAGTTCTGGAAGAGGTTGTAGGGATTTTCTCGACCATCATCAATTATATTGCTCCTTCCAAAAAAAGATTAAACAAACAAAAAGTTTAGATAATAGTGTCTTTAACCTAATGACTTTTGAATTTTCATCGAGAGATTTCCAAGTTTAAATAATGCATTCGTTTGACCCAAGCAAAAAAAAAGTAAAAGTTAAGGAGAGTGCAGAACTCTCAGCATAGTTTTCCCTTTCTTTGCCCTTTCTTGTATAATAAACCACTCTTAATCACAGACATTTTCAAGTAACAGAGCAGTACAAACACAGCCTGTATCTCTGATGTAGGTGGGGCGGAAGTTATATTATCTTCAGCTAATATAAATGAGCATAAAATATAAAAGAGCATAAAATAACAGCAATCTTTGTGTATTTACATAGCTGCATATCTACCCTCTCACCATCCATGCCCTTGTCCTTCTGGAAAATCCCCTTGGGCTCAGAATGTTCATCATCAAGACACAGGGACGGCACAAGCCCATTATTTAGGTTGTGTGTCATGTGAGGAATGAGGATACTTTCTTTAATAGGGTGTTTGCTGGCTGTTTGCTGAAGGAATTGTCTCTTGCTGGAGGTCATTTTCAGCTGAGCTGTGAGAATGGCTTTAAGGAGACTCTTTAGTGCAACCAGAGTAATGTCAGGAAGGTCTGAAAAAATAGTTTTCCAAAGGTTTTTTTGCTTTTTTTTTTTTTTTTTCAGAGGAAGTTTCTTTAACCTATATATCTGCTCAGAAAATATATTTTCTGTTCCTAGGTTATTTGACTTTAGGAGAACAATAAATTCACAAGAGTTCTTAAAAAGATCAGCCATGCCTCTTTGTTTTAATGGCATATTTTGAAGTTTTGCCTCCAGAATATTGATAAGAATCAAAGTAACTTTTGATATATGGCGTTAGATATGCTCCAGGAATAAGATCCCTCTCAAGTTAGACTGTCTGCAGACAACTCAGACCACCCACTTTCAGCTTAAACACAGCCTGTTCAAAGTCTGCAGTGATTCAGATCAGAGCAGTAGCTGTCTGCTCAAACTGTGAGATCTTGGCATTCATCAGACATGTCCAGCACACATCTGATAACACAGCTTAAACTGCCCAGGGCCATTGGAAGGCAGGTGAGGCAAAGCTAGGAAATATCAAAGTTGGAAACAGCCTAATCTTCAACTCAGCACAGTACACATTTTGAATTTCACACGCATTCCACAAAATTCCCCAAGTCCCAGAAGCTTTAATCCAGTCACTTTGCAACATATGTGTGTTTTATTTAAAAATAAATTATTCAGTATTACTTTTCCTTTCTTGTATCCAGCTGGCAGCATTTTCAGTTAGTTCTACAGGAGCCAACATAACCTCCTATTAGCTACAATATTGTCCATTTGTCTACATCTTCAACCAATTTTCTGCAAGGCCTTTGGACAACGCACTCGGTCGACTTTCCAGACAGTTAACCCAGTGCTCCAGGGACTTCACAGTGACACTTTTCCCACAGAAACTGTGGCTGCCCCATGCCTGGAAGTGTCCAAGGACAGGTTGGATGGGGCTTGGAGCAACCTGGTCTAGTGAAAGGTGTCCCTGCCCGTGGCAGGGGCTGGAATGAGATGGTCTTAAAGGTCCCTTGCAACCCAAACCTTTCTCTGATTCTATGGTTCTGTGACACATCAGCATTGAGGTTGGTAACCCTTGACAAGAACTGTGAAATATTTGATCAGGAATAGAGAATTAGCCAGAAATCCTTGCTGAACAGATGTATAAGACTATGATTGGCCTCCACCTTGAATACTGTGTTTCTTTGCCTTTCACCCTCTCAGCAAGATGAACCAGATATGGCACAGAAGAGGGCGACCCATTTGCAGGGGTACAGAGCTGCTCAGCACCAGGAGACTGAGACACCCCAGAAAAGGAGAAAAGGGAGAAACCGAAGATGACAAATGACCCAAAAGAGGTGAATGAGGAGATTTTACTCAGTACCCCACATATTGCAAAAACTGAGGGTCAGCCTGTGAAATTATCAGTGGCAGATAAAAGCAGCAGCAACAAATGGCCACCAATTTAAAAAAAGAATAGTTGCTCCATCACACTTTGTGGGTTTAAGTGTGGTGCTCCTGACCCTGGGGCACAGCGATGGCTGGAAGTTTCCTTTGCTTAAGCAATTTTAAGCCATATTTATAAGGAAAAAACCTTCAGGGTCATTTACAAAGATACCAACTTTGACCTGTGAACTCTCTGCACTGCAGCACAGCGGAGGAGTCTATCAAAGAATTATCACTTTAGGCAAGTTTTGTCCTGCTGCTTTTCCCCAGGCATCTGCTGCTGGCTATGGTTGAAGGTAAATCAAAGTGTATTTTTTTACAGCTCTGTGTGCTTTTCAGACAGCACAGTACAGCTGCTACACCTGCAGCTGGAACCTGCACCTCCCCAGGTAAGAGATCCTTTCTGCACCCAATGTGATCCATAACTTTTATTTTTTCGGCTGATGAAGGAGTTTTTCCTGTCCTGCAGAAGATCACCATTGAGCTGGAAAGACTTTTGCCACAGAGGTTTGCCTTGTTGCCTGTGCAGGGATTTTCTGCAAGGAAGCAGCACGGGAAACTGGAGGTGGTTTTACCACTGGCACGTTTGTGATGTTTGAGAAAGTCAGGGAGAGATCTCAGATGATTTAGGCATGACTGACAGGATGTGAGTGTTTGAATTGATGCAGATGTGTGCAGGCAAGGCTGGTGGTGTGTCACTGGGAGGAGAGGGTGTGCTGGGGGACTGAACAGAGACTGTGATGTACATGACAGCACAGCAGCGGGGACAGGTGATGGGCTTTGTATTGCCACTTCAGGAGATGCCAGACATCCTTCTGAAGTCATGAGCAGCTATGTGTGGCCTTGGGTAAGAGCGTTCCTCCTCCAGGGAAAGGCCACTGAGGTGTCCAGAGCTGGACCTTTTGTCCTAAGCCAGACAGAGCCAGCAAGGCAAATCTTCCCACCTCATACTACTGTCTCTACACATCCTCCAGGAGTTTAGGACATCGCTAGAGTGTCTGTGGAAGAGTGGAGACAAATGGCTATTCCACAGTTCCCCACTCAGGTCCTGCCATGTGGGCTTCTCTGGTTTTCCAGGCAATGTCTCTTCTGCTCTGCAGCCTGCCAGCACTTCCCTTGCTCAGTAGGAACAATAACCACCATGGGCCACAATGGGGTGGACCTGGATGACATGTTCTGTCAGACAAGATTATTTTCCACTATCTAGCAGGGGACAGCATTATTCTGCAAAAACTGGTGCCTTCCCACAGCCAGAATCACGATCTATCATGACGTTTGCCTTGCAATGCTTGACACGGTCAAGTGCAGGCTGGCCAGAAGCCTGGTGCCTGTTCAGCCTCTGCTCCTTCCAGAGCCCCCTGAGCAGGGAGGACGGAGGCTGGAGGATTGTTTCCTCCAAACATCATTGTTTGAGAGTCACCATGCATGTCTGCAGCTCGCATGATGGGAAATTCTTGTGCCTGTGGGCCAAGCTGAGCTGAGATCATGGAGATGAATGTATGGAAATGCTGCAGAGTGCCAAAGGGAGGGGAGGAGGAAAGCAGGAAGGAAAAATCTGAACTTCCTAACTCCTAGTGGGGAAAGCAAGAGGTTTAAGAAGGTGGTATTGTGAAGCCAGGTAGAGAAAATCACCAGGACCAAAAGAATCCCTACGTAGGATGGGACAGAGCTGCAGTGGGCATGGGACCATCTCTCCCTGCGGCCATAACTTGCTTGAACACCCTGCCCATGCCTGTAAGGCAAAGTTTGTTTGAGAAACAATTTTTCCTCCCATTTCACGCCTTTGACTTTCACCCCAGGCCGTCTGCATCTCGCATCCTGCCTGCCCAGGGCTCCCTTTTCACCCCAGCCTCTCCCCGCGTGCCACGAGGAGCCGCGCTCTGTCTGTAAATGTGAGGAGACACACGGCAGCGGGCGGTGATGAAATGGCTGTTTCAAGAGGCCACAGGCAGCACTGAGAGTTATTGCAGGTCCAGCCCATCTATTTTCTGCAGCTTTACATATTTTCAATAGCTGCTCAGCCACATCCTTACCTATGTAACACAGGGCTGCTTTGAGCAGGCTCACAGGAGGGAGGGGTTGCAAATCAAATGTTGCTTCTGAGGGAGCTCTCTTTGCTCCGGGGTAGCCTGGCTTTCACTTAATTTAACAAGTTTTCTAAGAGGGTTTCCATCTGTGCATGGAAGGAGCTGCAGGGCTGATCAGAGCTGGAGGGCTCCAGGCTGCCACCAGTAGCTGAGGACATCACCAGGAAAAGTAGGGACTGTGGAACTATGAGTGCTCCTGGAGAAGAAAGGCCTCCACAATATCCTGCCCCAAAATTTCCTTTGTCTGACTCGTAAGACCATCCAGGATGCTCCATACCTGTTTCATGTCAGTTCTTACAGTTGTTCATGAGCATGAACAGGAGTCTCAGCCACTTGAATCATAGTGAATGTCTCCTTTTTCCAGGGGAGAAATCTTTCTGGCCCTCTACCCTCTGGAGGAAAGAACCACAAAACTACAAACTCACTACAATAGAAACAGGATTCAGCTGCACTCAAGAGTGTAGAGAAGGTGGCCAGAAATAAAAAAAAAATAAATAAATAAAAAAAAATTATAATATATTACACTAAGCATTTGATCTTTTGGCCCCAGCAAATCAGGTTTTGGGAGTTATTCTATATATGCACCAATATTCCTAGCCTGAATATTGGCTAGAATTAAAAAGTGACCAGCAACAATGCAGGGGGACCTCAGGGTACGAGCAGGAGTCCCTCAAGCTGTGTCAGCTCCAGTGGTGACTCCTGGGCTGCGGAGGTTGCACAGAGGGATCTGCTGATGGCACATGGGGGGGAATCCCCTCCCTGGACCAGTCATTTTGCAGAAGCTCAAAGTCCACATAAGACTCAGAGCCCACTCAGACCCCACCTCCATCACGCCAACATCTCCTCTGCTCTTCAACTTTTTGTTCTCCCCAGTACAGAGCAAGAGTGATCGTTGCAGGAAGACATAAGAGCTGGTTTTACAGAGAAAGCCACTGAAGAAAACACCCCTGCAGTGGATTTTGAGGTCAGTGCTGGAATGGCAGAAAGATCCAGCATCAAGCTGAAGCAAAGGATTAAATATGAAAATGGGATTTTAAAATGGTATTATTGATTTTACATTATGGAAAGCAGTTTCCATGTTCTGGTTAGAAAGAAAGAAATCCAAATTAGACAGCCCCTTATTAAAATCCTTCCACTCTATTTCTTGGTCTAGTGAAAATCCCAAGTGTGATTTTTTATTCTGCTGTCTTAAATGATTGTCTCCTTTTCA
>NW_008238988.1:3127637-3134811 GCF_000691975.1 Corvus brachyrhynchos
TGCTGAACAAAGACGCTTTCAGCGTTTTCATATTCAGTCGCATAATAAAAGACAAACTTATGCTAAAACATCAAAATTGCTGCAAAACCAAAGGAGAGACAAAGACATTCCGCCGGGAAAGAAAAAGAAGCTGTGTCCCTGAAGTGCACCAACGCACTAAACTTCTCTGAATCCCCACCTGCACAGCCCTTCACTTGTCATGCCCCATCCCCACCTCAAGCAGGAGAGTGAATTTATCACTGCATCACTTCATTACTTCGTTAGGCATAAACACAGCAAAGCCCACGCCTATAAAAAACATGTTCAAGGGGGTAATTACAGCAGGATAATTGACCAGCTTGAGGCTGCAGGAGGGAACAGAGTGCCGATCTGGTATTTTTATTAATAGGAGACATCACCCAGCGCCCCGTAACAATGACGGCGGGGCTGGAAGGGGGCTGCGGGCAGAGGGAGGGCTCGGCGCAAAGTGCCTGCGGAGCGTGAGCTGAATTCAGGTGCTCGCCGGGAGCGTCAGCTCTTTAATCTGAAGGTCCCCGGAGAGGTGCGGTGGCTGTAGTTTAATCAGAGCCATCTATTCGTCCCCGAGTGAGAGGGCTCCTTTCCCCGGCGCGGCTGAGCAAGGTCATTGTGCGGTGCCGGCGGTGCCCGATCGCGGCGGCTCCGGAGGGGGCTCATTAGTATTCCCCGCACCACGCCAGCTAAATTTGCCATTTCATTTAGAAGGCTCCTGTTTGCATTTTTCTTCCCTATCTCAGGCCTCATCAGAAGAAACAGGTGCTACTGGGTAAGATCCAATAAGCGTTTATACATATTTGCAGCAAATACTGGACACGGCTTTTTTTTTTGCTTAATATTCTGAATATTCAGTGAGCGGCTCGTTCTTATGCATTACAAAAGGCAGAAAGGCTAATTTGGAACCAATGCTGTAAATATTTGCAGGGAATGAAGGATAAAAATCACAGCAGAAAGAAATCGTGCTATATGCCAGGATGGGAAAGAATGGCCCAGAGACATCCTGGTTCATAGAGTCACGGAATATCCTGAATTGGAAGGGACCCACGAGGATATTCCAGTCCAAGTCCTGACCAGAGCCAGCCTGGATCCAGTGCAGGGCCCATTTCAGGGCTGGGTTGCACCTCAAGATGCAAAGCACCACATCCTGCAGGGCTGCATTAGACCCCTGGTAAATCCAATACCCAATTGTTCACCAGCATTTATTCCAAATGCCTGATGAAACAAGGCACTGATGAGTTAATGCAGTTATGCATTGAGTGCAGTGCTGTCCAGAGCAACTCTAAATAGGTACTTTCTCTCTGTTTCTGCAGGTTTCTTTCTGAACCATGGAACACCCCTGGCTCCTTGAGGTCCTGCTTCCATAGAACACCATTTGCCAATAATTCAGTGTCAGTGCAAAAACATGCTTGAAAGGGTTGCTGAGTCCAGGCAGATCAGCCCTGGATCTGCTCTGGATTATCCCCAAACCCAACAGTTTGTCCCATTTTCCATCTTTTTTCTGCAACAGCTTCCTGGACAAATGGCCACCAGGCAGGAGGACTCCTGCCCAGGCAACATGAGCAGGGGACACTCACTGAAACCTCTCTGCTCCACAAACTCAAGGCAGAGGCAGAGCTGTCACAGTGATTGAGATTTCTGCAGTGCATTATCAAACTGCAAGCTCTTCCTTTTAATTTTTTTTTTTTTAATGATTCCGGAGGTGCTTTTTGCCAATATCTATTTCTAGGTCTAATTCATTACAAACCCCACCCTGTGCCGGGTAGGGTGTCAGCCATTTTTGCATTTAATTGCCTATTTCAATCATTAGTGTGTGCCCATGTTCTTATGGAGGCTGTTAAAAGGTAAACTCTTAAATTTCCCAGGCTCTGGTAATAACACAGAAAATGCCGTTTTTCACACCGGCTAGACTGGTGCCACAATTACACATTGACTGGCTTGGCTCTAACATTATATCCCTTCCTGGTATTTCAAATATTCAGTAAAAAAAAAATGTAAATAAATAAAAAATCTTGTCCCACCAGGAAACAGAGAGAAAGTCCCAGAGCCTCTGGGACTCCTTACAAAGAACTCCCTTAAAATCCTTCCATGAAAAAAAAATAAAAAGAAAGAAAATAAAGGAAACTCGGCTAATAATACTTTTTCACATAAATAATGTAGATTATAACTGGTCTTTGGAGAAGACTGTGCATAACAGAGGTCTCTTTGTAAGGCTGAGCACAGATTACATGCTTCTGAGCCCTTTCATCATGATAGCTTTGCAAACTACAACATCTCAAGCACACTTAAAATTAATAAGCCAGGCTGCCTCCTCCTGGGCTCCACTATCCCAGATGTGTCTTGAGATGGATGTAACCCTGGCAGATGTCATGCACAAGGACCATGGGCCTTTCCCAGTGCCATTTCCAGGCTGCACGGACTCAGGTCCCTGCTGATGTTTGCCTCTGCCCTTGTACAATAATAAAGGGATTAACAGCATGCCTACCTGCAATGGCAGGAGACAGGATTTGGTGACCCCTGAGGTTGCCCTGGTCCTATTCCTTAATGAAGCAGTGAGATAAGCCCTAATGCATACATACCTTTGGGAGAGGAGATTGCTATTGGAGCCTCTTGAGAGGGCTTTAATCCCAGAGGTGACTCTGCCGGGGCTGTGAGCAGCCCACACAGCAAAGATCCCCCTTCCAAAAAATCAGCATACCCCTGTCCTCCCTCCCCTCTATATTACATGTGCAAGAATAACCTGGGGTTTTTTCCAGTTATTTTTCAATGGGAAGATATGTGTGCATGTAGCACCTCAGCCCTGGCGGGAGCTGCAGCTGGGAGCAAAGCTGACCTGTGCAAGCCTTTGCTGTTGCACCATCCAAGTTCATCACCCAGTTTTTGAGGTGCTGGGCACCCCACAGTCTCTTGTGTGAGATGAACAGAGCCAGATTACTTTAGGAGGACTGCACCTGGATCCTCTCCTAACAGGAGCTGTTTTCCTGGTCTTTAAACCTACGATGCTCAGCTTTAGGTACCACTTTGAGAGGTCTTGGTCCTCTTCGCTGACTCTACAACAAGGTGGCAAAGAGCATGCCTCTTTTAAACACATAAAAAATTCCAAGAAATCCAAGTTTCCTATCATAAATGGGAAGCAGAATATCTAAATCAGAAGCTGGGGGCTGAAAGGCACCCAAGGGCCCAGGCTTGAGGGCTTGGATTGCAGCTGCGTTTGGAAGGGGAAAAATCGAAAAAATTTCTTAGCAAGAAATCCTTGGCAGAAATCATCAAAGTTTTCAGGCAGAGGCAGGTCAGACACTTAGATGTGTGTTGAATTGATAGGTTATTGCTGCGAAGAAACTCCAAACCTAAAAGCTGGAAATAGCTCCCTCCTAAATGTGAGCACGAACCTTGAAATTAAGCACAATATTGCCTTGCTGCCACAAAAGAGCTCTATTTTCTGACAGCCAACATCCCAAATTAAACAGCTTCCACGTGTGTCAATAAAAGGCATTGGCTTCATTATTTGTAGTCCCCCAGTGATAATTTCTACTCCCCTTTAGTAAATGTCATTACAGTTCCAGACAGACATCTGCACCATGGGCAAATTGACTGATAAATGCTCCTTGCTGGAGAAACAATTCGGGAGCAATGGGAGGTTCCTCATGCTGTGGGCAGCTTTGTGAGGGCAGGAAATGCAGGCAGCCTGTCCCAGAGCTGCACCCTCTGTGCCAGTGGGGAGAGGCCATCGGGTGTGCACAGGGCGCTGGGTGAAACTGAGCTGGTGGGTAAAACAACCTGCTCCAAAGACACCAGAAGGGAGAGGATCTGGGTTTTTCTGTCCCAGTCCTCCTCCTGTTCACTCTGGGTTTTCTACTGCTCTTCTCCAAGTGGTTTGCAGGTCCTTTCCTCACTGTCCACAGCTTGCTTAGCTCTAGACGTAACTCGTCCTTTTCTGTTCCTCACCAAAGTGAAGGTTATCAGCAGATAACTGGAAATTGTGGGTTATTTGTTACCAGCATGACACAGCTGTGAGCACACCTGGGGCATGCTCTGTTTCTCTTGAGGAAACCAAGAGTCTCACCTACAGCTTGTGGCTCTTCTTCTGGGTCCCAGGACAGGACTTGCAGCTCTGGTGAACACCAGATACAAGACCCAGACTGTGCACAGAGGGACATGCTGGATTCACCCGTCTCAGAAATGACCTATCCCTTTTCCTGCCTATGTTCTGGCTCATGACTTAATTTTTACACAGCATTGTGTAGTATCTCCTGAATAAAAGCTGCTTAACAGGAGAGAAGGAGCTTATAATTTTGGTCCAGGACAGCTGGCAAGTCTTTCACCTTATATTAAAAACTCATATTGGGTTTAGCAAGCCCCTCACTTGGGCCTCCTTTCCCTTCAAAGTATCCCACACTCAGTAAATCTACCTGAACGGTGAGCAGGAAAGACAATTTAGTTCATTCCCCAAAAGCAAAATCTTGATTAAAAAACTCTACTTGCCAAGTTGATTGGAGTTGCTAATTGATCAGCAGAGCCACTGTTAGCCCAGGTACTTGGCAGTGGCAGCAGACCATTCCTGACTCCTGCTGTCACTGCCACATGGGAAAAGACACGAGGAAAGCAGTGGGGCTGACTCTGTACCCACTCTCTGCACTGGCCCAGGACTGATTCCAAATTCCCCTTGCATAACTAACATCTAAAGCAGACCCAACATTTTCTGTAGCAAAACTGTCTTTGTGCAGAAAAATTACCTGCTAAACTCTGCTTTCCAGTAAATGCCAGACTGCTTTTTGCTCACCCCATCGCTACAGCTTTTCTTGGTTTGTTATTTATGTCTCCTTTCACAATTTCCCACCTGCACCATCTCTATCAATATGCATGAAATAAAAATCAATAGCAGCTGGTCGAAGAGCACAGCAGCAGCTCTGGTGTTAGATCCCAGCCAGGAACCAGTGGATCATCCTGCTGAGAAAAGAGGAGCATTTTGTACATGCGTGGTGGTTAATTCCTCTGCAGACCAAGACATTCTGGGGGGTTGATGCATGGCAAGTGGGAAGCAATTGGTCTTTAGGGATATGGGGAGCTGGTCACACACCTGGGAGACTGCAAGGAGCATCATATCTCGCCGGTCCTCACTGTCCCTTATCCGTGATGCACCTCTGGTTCATCCCTTCCCAGCAGAGACCTGTTCTTCCAAACTGCCATCTACAGGGATTTCTACATGCAACATACAGGTGTCTCACTGTCCCCCTTACAAGTTCTTCCTCAGCTCTAGCACTTTGATTCAACCCATGTTGGATCCTATGGATCAGTCCCCTATGGCACGGGGAGGCTGGGTCTTGAGGGTACATGGCTGAGCCTGCATGAAGTTCCAGTTCAACTTTGCAGAAGTACTTATGCCCTCACGTGGTTCAAAAAAAAAAAATATATATCCCACCTGGAATGAGCGATCCCAAGTCTTTGAAAGCAATGGCAACTGGAGGTGTACGTCTTGCAAAGAGTGAGAAAGAGCAGAGGATAAATTTGGCCGCTATTCCTAGCAGAGAAACTGGAGAAAGTATTTGGTACCTCTGGTGTCCCCAGTGCAGTATCCAACTCAGTCAGCAACATCCTGTTGCAATACAACAAGGGGTAATGGTTTTAAACTAAGAGAGGGTCAATTTAGATTAGATATAAGGAAGAAGGTTTTTTACTGGAAGGATGGTGAGGCACAAGTCATCCAGAGAAGCTGTGGATGTGAGTTCCTGGAAGTATTCAAGGCCAGGTTGGAAGGGGCTCTGAACAACCTGGTTTAGTGGAAAGGGGGATGGGATCTAGATGGTCTTTAAGATCCCTTCCAGCCCAAAATGTTGTAGGATTCTATGATCAGTCCCAAGAGACCCCAAATTACTCAGGAACCACAGTCAGTGCCAAGCAGGAGGATATGTTAATCCCATTAATCACATTAATCACAGCAAAACACAAATGAGGCTATGGAACCACTAAAGAAATCTACACCACAACAGGTTCTCTTTTAAGCTACACTTTTCCCTTTCCCACCAGTTTCATCTCTCTGTGTGCTCTTTTGCCTCGTTCCCTGTGGCACCAGCCTTATTTTCATCAGGAAAGAGCACAGCTCAGACAGAGAGCAGCTTGCTGAAACCTGGCACCTCCTGTATCTGTGGCAATTATTGCTAAGCACATCAGGTTGCTTTGGGAACACCGTGGAAGTAATGTGACTTCTGACGGCTGCCAGGTTTTCCCCATGTTCTCACCTTGAGAGCTTGCCCCCAGGAGATGGCAGCTTGCTCTCTTTGATGGTGCAAATGGACTGGAGGGCACCAAACCTGGGCAGGCACCAGTGAAAGAGACATAGAGGTGGAAGGAGGGGGAGTGTGAGTGACTGGAAGTGCCCCATCCCCAGCTGTTCTGCTCCCCACAAGCCTTTACACCAGCCTGGAGGCACCTGGGGCTCCCTGGGACAATGCACAGGCCCTGCCACAAGCCTGCCATGGAGAAATGAAGGGCAAAATGGGCAATGGAAGGAACAGAAGACCTGAGATTGAATGAAATCATACCAGAATCCAAGTAATTCCTCTACAACAGAAAGGATTATTAATATTCAAGGTAGCCCATGGCTCCTAAGGTGCATCCTTCCTTCTGAAGGATGTTGCACATGCACTGTGTCAATGATTTGAATTGATGATCTTAGAAGTCTTTTCCAGCCTTGATGATTCTATGTACCCTGCCTCCTGTGTATGGAGCTCTTTACACATCTCACTCTGAGTTTTAGGGCTGGAAAGAAGTGGGGCAGCTTCAGGATTCTCTGCCAGGTCCTATCTCCAGGCCAGGAACCAAAGTGGCAGGTGTTGGGCCCAGGAGCGTTCCTGTGCAAATTCAAGAGCCCTGCAAACAAAGGGAAAAACTTCCCCCATGTTTTGAAAAACTGCCTCAAAGAGAAGCACTGGGATGCAGCTGGGCCCAGCAAGAGACACCTGATGCTGAGGGCGCATCCTTCCCCTAGCAGGGATTTAGAGCACTGGTAATTGGTATACCAGACCTTATCCTCCTTCTACTCACACTTTCTGGCTGTGGAACACAGGAGAGCCTGGACAAAACCTCAAATGCAAACAGGATGAGTTTGCCTGAAAACCGTCCGCCAGGGTTCAAAGGCAATGGCTCCAAAGGCTGTATTCCTGCT
>NW_008238988.1:3134872-3145364 GCF_000691975.1 Corvus brachyrhynchos
TCCTGCTGGGGTAGAACTTCCCCAGGGGGAGGAAAAAAACCCGACACCTCTGAAGAGGATAGGGAAAGTATCCAGAAAGAACTATGCATGAGGTTTTCAGGAGATACATCCCTCTGTGGGAGATTTCACCCACATGTGCTCCTGGTACTGAAGCGGGGGTGCACAGGACTCCTGGAATGACTGTAAAAGCAGCATCCCCTCTCTGCCTCTAACTCAGACCATATCTAGCAACAGCAGGCTCCTGATTTTATAACTTGTAAGGCAAAAGCAGACCCACAAGAATTTTTCAAAATAGTGTAAAAAGCCTCATGTCTTTTTACAAATGAATAGTACAGTTGGGATCTGTTTCTCATTTTTTTGTACAACACACTCTTGCACTTTGCTGTTCCAACCTTTAAAATAAACCTGTGCTATATTTGCAAGAATCTCTCCGCAATCACAAGAGAGAGAAGAAAGGGAATTCTTAAAACAAAAATTCACAACTTCCACAGTAATCACACCTTCCTAAAACACCAGAGCTTGGTGTGAGAGGCAGTTCTGCTGTTTGCAGGAGCAGAGACGGAAGCGGAAAACTCTGAAAAGATGGTGTGGCTTCTGCTGTGCCATCTCCCAGCAAAGCCCAGCCCAAGACTAACGCAGTTCTTGCTTGAGGCACGAGCTCTGCCGTGCCCCAGGTCAGAGAGAGTCCAGCTGGGGTCTTCTGTGCGTCGCTGGAGCGACTTGGGCATCAGGAAAAGAGCTGCTGGCTGAGCTGGCTAGCTGGCTGGCTGCTTTGCAGAGGAAACACAGCAGGAGCCGATGGGATCGGCTCTCGTTAGAGGAGACAGAGAGAGGCTGTTCTGGTCCAACTCCTAACAGGTTTTATTGTTAGAAGTTTCGCAACCTGAACAAGCTCGGAAGGGATGGAATGCGATGGGATTGTGATGGGAAGTGATGGGATGATCCCCCGAGGCTTGTCCTCAGTTTTATAGGGAGTTTGAAAACCCCGGTGAAAGGGGGAAACAACCAATGAGGTACAATTCAATGAGGATACAATTCAACAAGAACCACTGGGGTAAACCGAGAGGCGGGAGGTTTCACTCAGAAACTGAGTAACCGGGAATTTTCCCGAACCAGGGGAGGCGGCTTGTACCCGGGCACCGCCCAGGGGGTGCAGCTTAGGCTCCTGAGCCGCCCCTCGACCCACCCTCTGCCTCTTCGGGAAATTCGATCCGGGGCATGGGCTGGGATTGATGGGCATCTCGCTGCCCCAGCCCCGCAGTGGGATGGGTCACTGCAACGCAAAACCGGCTGCACTCAGAGCTGCCAGGCCAGCAAAGCTCAGGAATTACCCCAGGGCTTTTTAGTAGCCCTGTAAGTCCCTGCTGAGGTTTTGCTTTTGAGGGAAAAGCCATCCTTTCCAGTGGCAGCACCTGACTGAGGCCTTGATGTTCCCAAGCTCCCCAAATCACACATCTGTAGAGTGTGCCTCCTCAGCAGTCCCCAGCAGCAAATTAAACCAACCTGGGCACCATCTCTTGTCCCTGTCCCTGTGAGCATGGACCAGAGCTCTACAACTCCCTGAAAGGAGGTGGTAGCCAGGTGGGGGTCGGTCTCTTCTCCCAAGTAACAAGAGACAGGACAAGAGGAAAGAGCTTCAAGCTGTGTCAGGGGAAGTTTAGATTGGATATTGGGAAGATTTTCTTAATGGAAATGGTGGTCAGGCATTGAAACAGGTTACCCAGGAAAGTGGTGGAATCATCATCCCTGGAGGTGCTTAAAAGACATGTAGATGTGGTACCTGGGGACATGGTTTAGTGGTGTACCTGGCAGAGCTGGGTTAATGGTTGGATTCTATGATTTTAAAGGTCTTTTCCTACCTCAATGATACTATAATTCCATGAAATGTGAAAAAGGAGCTTTGGCTTCAGGGCCAACAGGACCAGGATTTCATCTCTCCAAGGACATAACTCTGTTTAACTTCTGAACTCTGAGCTAAAGCAGCCCCGGCAGAGATTTGTGGCCTGTGCTGGGATGGGGGGAGGTTTGTGTGCAGACTCCAGCCAGTCTGTAGAACAACTCTTTGGAAAAACAGCCCATTACAAGCAGGTACTTTGTCTCAAACTTCCAGTTTGCTGTGCTCTGTTGGCCTCCTCACTGCTGTAAGGCCAGGAGTTTTGACATCTTCTTTGCCCAGCAGAAACCCTGTGTTTTAACAAGCCAGAGAAAGCATCCTTCTTCTTCTCCCTTTTATCCTACAAATGGAGACTCTGCAAGCCAGTGGGAGCAGCTACCAGCACTGCTGGGACTCTTGGTCTGTCTCCATCCTATAGCAATATTTCTGACTGGTGTACCCACTGGACATCCAAAATATGGGTCCAAGCATGGGCTGTCAGTCCTGGCTGGAGCTGAACATTGCCTTGGTCATTAAGTTGCTTATAGAAACACAGGAAAAACCCACTTTAAGACTAGGAATCCTCAAGAATCTGCTTCTTCAGCTCAGTTTGCTCCTGGAATTATGTCAAGGTACCCACAGCAAGTAGAGAGGAGACTGCAGCACCCCTTAACCCAGGGACGTATTTATATGAATGTTTCCTTGTCTCTGCCCACCAGTTGGCTCTTGAGGGTTTTGTAAAAATGACTTAAGCTGCAAAGGACCATTTCCTCAACAGCTTTAACCTTTTCCTTGCCAGCTGCCCTGAGCACAAACAGCAGCCTGCACCCTGCATCCAGCAGAGAAGGTGAGGGAGGTATTAAACCAGCATGAGATGGGCACTAGTGCTATCAATAGGCTCTCAGCCCCACTGATGATGAGAGGAGGAAGAAAACATACACTGAGGACAAAATCTGTCTTGTTAGGACAATTTTGTCAAGCCTTGAGGTGGAGATTTACTGTCTGGGTTGTACAAGCTGGATTGAAGCTTGAAACAGCTTTCCCTTGATGGCTTTGGTTTTTCTGGCTTCAGCCCCAGTTCCTGAGCTCCCAGTCTGTTTCCAGCTCCTCCAGACCTGGGGTAAGGTATACAGGGGAAGTTCTTACTCCACTACATCACCCCAAATGTTTATGCCTGGAGCAAACTCAAGAGCACCTCCCTGACTCTCAGGCAGTGGAAGCCAATGTCAAGAGCAGGTCATGCTCAGCCGTGGATCAGAAGAGCCCTGGGAAGGCAGCAGGGTGGACAACAGTTAGGTGGGGACATAGCAGGGACCTTGCACAGCTGGTAAAGAAATCATAAATTAGGAAAAAAATATAAATCACGCATGAATGCTGACCCTGCTGCCAATAATTCCCACTCTTGTCTCTATTACCACTGCTCTTCTTGCAGCTGCACACATGCAGTCATTACTGAGCATTTTGGCTAAACTTATTTTGTCTTCTTTTAATGTCTGCCAGCTGAATCAAAGGTCTCCATGCAAGTAGTGTGCACCATGACACAATCCATGACACTTTCCTGGGGAGCTCTGAATCCCATAAAGCAATAAATTGATTACAGCATGGAAAACATACAAAATCCTCGTATTTCCTCTCTGGAAAAGAGACATGAGTGTGGTCCTCATGAAAAGCTACATCTCATCCTTTCAGAGGAAAAGCACCACCCCTGAGCAGGAATAAGCTGAGTTATTGCTAATGTGATGAGCTGAGGTCATAAATAAAAACTGCCTTCCCTCTAGGATAATTTTCTGGCAGTGGCCTCTGAGCACACACCTTGCTCCTACTTTCCTGATGTGAGATGTGCCATGCACAAGGCCACAGGATTGCGTGGTTCTAATCCCACACATCAGATGCAGCATGTCAGGGGGAAGGTGAGGAAGGGAGGGCACAACAAGAGCTATTTTATGCCCCCAAAGTCCAAATGTGGAAGGTTGTAGCACAACACACCAACACAGCCACAGCCTTCGGAACACAGCCTAACTCAGGAGAAGATGACTGTGGAAGAATCTAAGCTCAGGGAAGCAGTTACTGATATTTCTCCGTCTTCCAGCCCCTTTCAGCACAAGGTTTTCCCAAGACAGATGTGGCTTTTGTGCATCTCTCTTGCATGAACTTCTTTAGTGTTTGCTGGAGCCCTCTTAAATTTTTTAACACCTGTATCCACAGCTGATCAAGGAACTGTGGTTGTCCCACAAGCACCAGCCTTACATGGGAAGGTGCACTCCTTTTGTGTGTGCTGAGTTTTTACTCACTTCCTCCTGGTCTTTCTGGTGGAAAAAAAAAGGGTGAAAATCCAGTTCCAGCCCTTTCTGACACCACCAATATGTTTTTGACACTTAAGGGGCAGCCTGCATGGCACACACAGCACTCATGAGGTTTATGATTCAATCTCTTCCTTTTCCCAGTAAGTTTTCCAAAGTAGGTGTCTCAAGATGCTCATCTAACAAAGCTAGAAGACATAATTGTCCTGACACTGATAAACACATTTGTAACCCTAATCCTAATTGCTCTGTGACCTCTGTGATATTTATGTCATGGGAAGGCTTGCTGGTTTAGAGTTCCCTTGGGTAAAACCATGCCAAACTTCTGGTGAATTACTGTCAGCTCATGTTAAGGCTTTCCCAAAGGAACTTGTCCTTTGCCAGCAATAAATCTCAAATAATGGAATAATTCAGTCAAAGTCTTGGTGTATCTACCCCTGAGAAAGCATTTCAAACAGAAACCTCCAGAGTTGCCCGGGCAGGTTTGACACAAACCTTAGCCTTGACAGTAAAATTTCAGGAATAGCTGGTGACTGGCTAGAGGACATGAGGTTTTAGACACATGAAATCCCTCCAGGTTGCAAATCATTAAACCCAGAGCAAAATGAGTCCCTGCAGAGAGCTGCAGCACTCCCTGCATGATGAGTGACCCTCCATCACTTTTTCCACACAAGCTGGCGTGAGCAGCAGGACACCCCAGAAGTGAGACTCTGACCTCACATGTGCTTGGCTCTGTAATGCTGTATCTGCAGAAAACAAGGAGTGATGAAGGAAAAAGTCAGTCCAGGAAGCTTTCTATACACATCAGGAACCATATATATATAATTAGCTCTTTTTTTTTCCCAAGGGTCAGCTGCTGGAAACTGTAAGAGCATACCAGAGAAATGTCTGACATGGAAGTGTTCCAGGCCAGGCTGGATGGAGCTTGGAGCAACCTGATCTAGTGGAAGTTGTCCCTGCCCAGGGTAGGAGGGTTGGAAAGAGATAGTCCTGAAAATCCCTTCCAAACCAAACCATTCCATGATTCTGTGATCCTATGGTCTGTCTTTCTAATTCAGACCTGGTCCTAAGTAGAAGTTTGAGGCTCTCTAAGTGGTCATGGGGTGCACTGTTCTCGTGCTGCCATCACAAATCCTGCTGAGCAGAATTATCTTTATTCCCAGAGAGGAATGCACACTTGGTCTGTTCTTTTCTGACAAAATTCAGCTGTAGAAGCAAGGTGTTCTTGGAACCTTGACTGTAAAAGTGTTCTGGAAAGTGAGCTAACTAGGGGAACAAAGGATGACCCTACAAAAGCACTGAGATTTAAATATTACAGGATAATTAATCCTGTAAGCTCCCAGTGAATTAAAGTGTCACTTCTTAGGAGAGATCTGAGCCCACAGTTTTACACTGGAATTGTCCCAGACACAACAGCAAAGATTTAAAATGTAAATTAATGCATCTATCAAGCTTATCCAGCATTATCCTGATTAATGATCAGCACGTTCAAGAAGACTTTTACACCTGAAAGTTTTAACCAACTCTTATAGGAGAGCAGGAGGGAATCGAGCACCAGGAGAATACATCTGCAGGTGGACACTGAGATGGTCCTGCAAGGCTGTCCATGCTAACAGTTCACAGGTGTGATTCTCTTCAGTGTCTCTGTTGCATTCATTTTGTCTTGCACCAGTTTGTTGGGAGGGGATTTGCTTCTTCTTAGCTTTTTGCCTCCTTCTAAAACGGCACATTTCATCTCTGTGCCTCTCAGGAAATATCATGAGGCTCACAGGGACTCTCACTGGCCAGTAGCCAAGTTACCTGGTGTCCTGCCTTCATCCCCTGCCTTCTCCTCCATTTCCCAAGACTACAGACAGCCTGTTGCAAGGAAATCCTATTCTTCCTGATTGCTTGGAGAGCAGCTAGCCTCAAGGTCACTTTTGTATATAAATTGCAGATATTGTATTAGCACCACTCTTCAGGCATTCAGAACCAAGTCTAAACAGGAGAGCTCATCAATTCAGCTGTCTCACGGCTAGACCTTCACCATTATGCATGGCTTCCTTTCCTTACTGATTACAGTACAGCAGATTCATTATTATTATTTTAAATTTGGTTATATACAACTGCATGGTGTCTTTTAAATGCCTTTTCTTTTTCCAACTGAACCAGAACCGCTAAGGGATGTAAGCAAATTATATGGCTTAACAATTCTGCCTGCTGCAGACAGACTTGTGTGGCCAACACACCAAAGACACAGTGAAAACATTACCTTTTACTCGAAGTGTAAACTCAATAAACCCCCAGGAGAGCAATAAAAATGCAGTAGCCAGCAGATTTAACAAGGACATGCTCAGTGCACAGTGTAATCTTATTATGTGCTTAATGCCCAGTGGAATTACAGGAATTTGATTTAGCAACATCAGATTTCAGTTTCTCAAATTATACTGACTGCTTATAAATTAAGACTGCGATTTGGGATAATTGCTTTTCATTTGCATTGGCAAAGCCCATATATTATATTTATTCTCACTACACTGTTTATATGTTTGAAGTGTCACAGAGTATCACATTTGGGACTTAAACTGGAGTGATGGAGAGCTTTCCTTTGCATCAATGACACTCATGTTACTTCCCCATTAAATCCGGGTAAATGTTCTACCCTGGTGATCTTTATAGGCTTGAAAGGTCTATTTTATGGTTTCCCAAACCTGACTGAGCAGAGTGAAAGATGAGTGAGTTCTGGTGAAGGACTCAGTCTTCCTCTCCATCAGTCTGAGCTGTGACATATTCATTGGAAAGCCACTGACCTGCAGATGTGCAGTGAAGGAATAAACACAACAGTGTCCTCCAACCATACCAGCATCATGCTCGGGAGTGTTTACACGTGACCATTTTTTGGGCTCTGCCACTGCAGGGTGTGAATGGAGTGGGGAGAATGAGGCAGTGAGTGATTAATTACCTCTGGGGAGGGGGGTGGTGATGTCAGCAGGGCCACCAGTGGACTGGCAGGTAATGCTTGCAGGGTCATGAAGTGTATCAGTGAATGGCTATTGAACTGCAGGAGCACATTATGAGCACTTGAACTCTGGGACAAATAATTTCATCTCAAGAGAAATGAATGAAATAATTAAACATGATGGAATGAGCAAAGGGCACAGGAACAACTCTGGAAGAAGACAGGAAATACCTTTGCTGCTGATTTTGGCTTCCATGTCTAAGACATCTGTAAAATCTGTAAAACAACCATCCCTGTGCAAACTACAGTGTACAGTAGAATGACTTGATTTACTGAAGATCGTTCAAACTGGCTCCCAAGCCCCAGGTTATCAGCATATCCTGGTCTGGAAAACCTCTACTGCTCCAAAGTCATTAAAAGATTATAATGAGTTGATTAAAAAATTAGCAAGGCAACAATTCAATTAAGCCTTGTACCACTGGGCAATAAATGTAGCTGCAACTGGTGAACACATCAACAAATTGCTGAGCAAAATGCACATCTCTTTGTTTCCTGCACAACACATGAATCCAATGTCTCTCACCCAAGGATGAGGGGAATAAAGTGTCATTTAAGCATTTTGGGATGCCCATGGATATTTGGTGTGAAACACAAGTACCATCCTTTTTTTGATGAAGTAGAGCTGATCCATCAAGCCCTTTAGCCTGAGATTAGGTTTAGGTGGCAGATCAGCTGTAGATAACTCAGAGAGAGCTGCAGAATTTTCCTGACTCCAGACTTATTTGGAAATTTAACTTATTCCTTAATAATACTGTGTAAAATGACCACAAAGCCCTCTAGCATTTTCCTAGGCTTCAACTCATGTTTGCTAAAGGAACAAAAAAATTTGAACACTATCCCAGCAGCTGCTGGTGCAAGGCTGCAGCCCAAGGCTTTCCTGGATTTTAGGGAGCCTTTTCCCAGGGTGAATAAGATACTAGGACATCATTTCTGTAGCTCTGAGATCTTCCATGGGCCATGCAGGATACCTGTGCTGGTGGTTAGCACTAGCCCAGTGCCATGACATGGTCCATGCTGGGGTCAGCCCATGCCACCTCTCCACCTCGGAGGCTCCACAGTGGAAATTTCTCCATCTGCATGGTCACTAAAAGGGTTCCCCACGGCAAAGCAGAGCCCCAGCATCCCCCTAAAGCCCTGGAGAACCCTAACCAGGCATGTTCAGAGAAATACTGCACTGGAACTTGTCTTTAAAAGCTCAGAAGGGTTCACCCAAGATCAGCAAGAGAGAGAGAAAGCCAAAATGTCACATTTACCTCTCAGCACTCCTGGCAGCTGAAGGCAGGGAGACCCATTATAGCTCTTTTTTTCATGTCCCCAGCTCTGGTTCCCAGAAGGACTGTGTTCAGAGCTGTTTGTGGCAGTGTTCTGCATGCACTTTTAATCTGCCCCATCTGCACTTGGGGAGATGCCGTTCAGCTGCCTTTTCCAACACCGCGCCTGGCAGATTGATGCGTGTCGGCTCTGCGCTGCCATGCTGCACTGTGCTGTTAACCTTCATTAAGATGTTTTAATAATTGAATAAACGATGTGCCAGACGTGCAGTTTAACCTCAGAGTGTAACGAAACAGAGGACACGATATTAACTGCAGCCCTGGAACAAATATCACCATAAATACCACTAAGTAGGTATCACACAAAAACACCTGCCCTTGACATTAAAAAACACGCTCAGCCACACTGAGAGGAGAATACAATACATGATACATTACATCTTATCTGCATCTCAATGCCATTAAATGAGCATGGTTAATGCTTTAATAATCTGCCGGGGAGCACTGTGGGCTCTACATCTGAGCTAACCCATAAAAGAGGAAACTCTCTCATCTGTTGCCTCGAGCGAGATGAAATACCATGGGCCTCCCTTGGCAAAGAGGGGGCTTTTTTGTGCAATGACATAGAGAGGGTTCAGGAGGAGTTCTGTCACTGGCAATACTTCAAAGAGTGACATCGAATTAGGGCAGGAGGACAAACTCACAGAGATGCTTATTTGTCCCCGTGGAGGGAGGATAAGGGATCCCACGGGAAGTGAGAACGTGTTGGGGAAGCGTGTAAGAAATGAGGGATGGACAAAGGCCCTTTCCCAGGGTCTAGCACTGTAGATCAGTCTGCTGCTGAGCAGGTGGCCATCTCCCAAATCCCTGTTTGTACCTGATGGCCACAGGTGGTTCTGTCACCCACAGATGTGTCTATCTACTTCCCATAAATGTGTCTATCTGCTTCAAGCCCTTTAAAAGCCTTTGGCCTGTACAGTTACAGGATGCAGCAAGATTCCTTTTTGATCCTTTTGAAGTACTTCCTTGAGGTTTTGCACCCTCCTAACATCCTCCTGGACACTGATGGGCTTTAAGGAGGTTGTTGCAGAGCTGTACTCCACACCCTGCTTCAGATCTCCATCACACCCCATTCCCAAGATTTCCCAGTTTCAGTGCCAATTTCTGACAGATCTTACCCTTTTAATCAGCCAGACTGGATCCACCAAAAGCATTCAGAGCCTCCTTGCTTGCCCAGCTCCAAACCTAGGGAAGTTTGGGTAAAAAAGACATTTGGGGACAGGGTGGGTTTGTCTGGATGCACACAGTGACCAGCAGGATGAGGACATTCAGCTTGCCAGAACTCACAGGCCAAGTTGGAGATTAATTTTCCAGCTTTTAATTTATCTGTCTCACCCAGGAGTTCACTGTTTTCCTGTCTTTAAATAAATATTTTTTTCTTGTGCTTATAATTTTTTGGGTAGTAATAAAACAGCTTCAAAGATCAAAAGCTCTTGGGGGGTCTTTCGGCACCTTCAAGGAATTAAAAAAATGAGCTGGGTTAGAGGGGGCAGCCCTGCTTCCAAGCAGACTTGCAGGCACACATGTTTCCAAGTGATGCTTTCATTTTGAAAGGAAGCAAGGAAACCAACTTGAAAGTCAGTAATTTTCTAGTTTTCTTCTATGGGATAAAAAATTCTAATGAAGAGTTTTTGTTGGAAGATTTGGGAAGGCAAAATCCAGAGCCAAAGTGCAGGTATGATGCTTTCCTCATTTGCATTTGCACCTGCTAGCAATCAAACTGGAATTTGTGGGATCTAACACTTCCTGATCTGAATCATTTTACTGTAAAAGGAATTCCAGATGTGGGAATTTCTAAGTAAATTTTTAGCTAAATTTCTAATTTCTAAGTGAAATGACCCTTTGTCTGGGTCCATTTCTGGGAACCATTTCTGTTTATTTGCCCATTGCTAGGGCTACTGGTCCTGTGAAGGAAAACAGCAAAACCCATCAGAAACCAGTTGCAGGACTGAGTCATAGAGGGAAAAAAAAAAAAAAAAAAAAAAAAAAA
>NW_008238988.1:3145859-3154415 GCF_000691975.1 Corvus brachyrhynchos
GGGAGGAGAGAAAAGAGGAAAAAAAAAAAAAAAAAAAAAAAGAAAGAAAGAAAAAAAAAATCAATGTCCCTTTGGGAGAAAGTGCTGGTGCCATTGAAATCCACATCAAAACTTCCAGTGAGTTTAATAAGGGCATGATTAGGCCCCATGCCTAGTTCTGCTGGCAAAGGAGAGTTATCAGTAAAATGCTAAGGAGCCTCAATGGAAACTGATTTCAGCAAGAAATGAATATGCAAGGCTCCCCATTCCGGCTCTAATTTTGGGTACTGCAACATGTGATCCCAATCCAAACTGGGAAGGAGAAGTCTACAAGTACAAAAGACATTACACTCCATGTTTAGAGAGTAGCTGGCATGTCTGAAGCAGAGATTTTGATCAAGCTGTGCTTACCCAAAGGAGTTTTCTTCATGTTACAAGCCCCAGCAGATTTTCTGCTGGGACAGAACCACTTTCTGCATAGTTTTTGGGCTATGTGGAAAGTCACACCCCACACTGGTTTTTCTGTCACCAGCACACAGAACAGCCTGTCCCAGTTCAGCTTTGGCTCCTATAGGATTCATTTTAGTGTGCTTAGGCTGTATTTTATCCCCTCCCATATCATCCCTTGACCTCTTTATTTATTGTTTGGAAACCTGGCCCCACAACTTCTAGGCTTTCCTCCGTGTTCAGGGAAGGGACAGCCAAGCTGGGCACAGGTGGCATCCCTAGTGGCCCCTAAGGGATGCTGCAGGAGGTGAAATATGTACTGCCGGATGTTAGAAGATGGAAGAGAGCTGCTGTTCCCAGCCACATCTCCTGGGCCCCTCTGTTGGAAAGAGTCATAGACCCACTCGGGGAGGAAAGCAGCACCTGTCATCTCTGAGAGGGTCTCCAGCACCGTGGTGGGGTGTAATAGGGAAAACAAACCTCTCATTCAACCTGTCTCCAGGGGGGTTGAATGTGAAATTTAGATTAAACAAACCGTGTAATGAAACATCCTAAATTCCCATTAACAGAAGTCATAGCTGCAATCAGGAAGGATGGAGCACAGGGTCACATTTCCCCTTCTGGCACTGTCCCTCTCTCACACCCACCCTCAGACACCACACACGCTCTCATATCCACAAACACGCAATCTTTCTTCTCCTGCCATGCTCCCCTGTGCATTTATAGGGAGGATGTGTTTTCCAGATGGTGACCCACCACACCACAGCAGTGCCAGGGCCAATGACACATAACAGTCCACGTGCCTTGGGACTTCCTGGGCTTTTAAAAATGATGCAGGACTGAGCATTTTATAATAGATTTAAAAGTTAAAATTCAGGTGGGAGCACATCCTTCACATTGGCAGTCATTTCTGCAAGCCACTGACCCCCCTGGGCATCCCCACTGCCCCAGCTGCACCCCCTTCATCCCATTCCTCTATCGGACCTGACTTCACCTTCCAAAAAGCCTCTCCAAAAGGCTTTGCATGTCTGAGCCTAATTGTTTCATCAGAGCAAAGCTTGAATTACACTTTTAAAGTAAAGAAGACTGAGCAGAAGAGAGGTTAAAGCATAGGGGGCTGCAGACCTTCCTCCCCACCAGCGTGCCGGTGGTGCCGGAAGCGTCCCATGGTGGCAGCCTTGCAGGATGTCCCAGATCCCGCTGTGCCTGGCTCCACCTGGACAGCAAAGAGCCGCCCACACCATCCTGGGAACAAGCTGAATTAAACAAACACCATCTGCCACTGCTGCTGTCAACCAGAAAACACTCACCACACTGTAAACACTGATGGAGCCGTGAAACGTCAGGAGGGTCAGCGAGATGATGCCGTGTTCATGAGCGCTAATCTTGTTACGTCTATGCCAGGTGGCTCAAAAGATTTTATTGGGGTTCTCCATAAATGAGTCTTTCCAGAGGGGCAAATCTTCTATATTTTAACTTCCAGCCCTGCATTTCCTGGTGAAGGTCATTGGCTTTATGCCATGGTGGTTTTAGGGAGAAAATCCAAGTGAAGCTGATTTAGTCAAGTCTGTGAATGAGCTGGGGACCAAAACAGCTTATTTAGCCATGGCAAAAATTAGTAAAGTTGCACACTTCCACAATGGCATGGAAAGGTTAAAATGACAACCTCATCTGTCATTCTTAGCTTCCAAGCATTTGGAGAAACTGCAACCCCTGTCTTGATCAAATATAGCAGGTGCAGGACTTAGACAGATGAGGTGAGACTGCAAGAGCAGCTCAGACATCAAGTAACCAACCAGCCCTTTTCTCCCCCAAGAAGGCAGGAACACATTCTCCAAAGGCAAAGGATTCCAGGCAATTCACCAAAGAGCTGCAGCTTTTATTGATGATTGTTTATGTGGAGCCCAAATTCCCAACCAGATTCCTAAGCCAGACTCAGATAACTCACACCTGAGAAACAACAAAAAAACCCCCACCTTTAAAATTTTAGAGTCATTAAGATCGGAAAAGATCAGATCATTGAGTCCAACCATTAACCAACACTGCCGGATTCATCACTAAAGCACCACCAAACCATCCTAAGCACCACCTCTACAGCTTTTATGAGCACATCCAGAGACAGTGATTCCCCCACTTCCTCAGGCAGCCTGAGGAAGCCAATGCTTGGCCATCCTTCCAGTGAAGAAATTTAAAAATCCCAGAGAATCTCTTCGTTTTACAGGACAGCAAACCCATAAAGACATATTGCCAGTGTCAAAGTGCAAACATGACTGAAATTAGAAGGACCAAGTGTGTCCTGGTCACATGGATCCATGGTAGTGGGATCTTTGTAACTGTTCCTTGAGGTATTTCTGCTCACAGCCTCCTGCATGGCCACAGGTCTCCTTGCAAGAGCTGGGAAGCACAAAATGTTCATTCCTTTCCCACTGAGGACACGTATGGGGCATCCAGTGACCAACACCATCCCCTCTGCCCCTGTGGCTGCTGCTTCCATGGGTGTGAAGCACATTGAGTGGAGCACTTTGTTCAGCTTTCAGCCATTTTGATGGTTCTGTTACTCACTTTAATGGACACTTTGCCCAGATGAGACATGGTATTTGCCCTGCCATGAATTCACCTCTGCTGGTTTGGAATCAAAGCACTTAGCAGGACTGTCCTCCAGCTCAACTGGACTCTGCAGTGAAAACACCACAAACACAAACACACACAAGTGCATAAATGTCATTCCCCCTGCCTGCCTCTTCCTAGGATGCCAAAGTCAGAGGGGGAGGCAAGACCTGGTGTGGAAAACAACTCCTTTTAATCATCCAATACTGCATTTCGGAAGGTTTCAGTGGTGCTGTTCCCCGTCAATGACAGATCTGCTCAGCTGGGGTTACAGGAAGGTGGTTGTTTTCAGGATACAAGGGCCCTTCTGCTTTCCAGCCAAATAATTGCATCTAACAAAAACATTGCTGGTAAATCATGTGTTAGCAACTTATTCCTGATATAATCCAACCAGGTTTGTTGTTGGCAGAATGAAGATTTTAGCAAGGCACAATGTGATTTTATCAAAAGACCACACCTAATTAACTGCATGTAAAGTAACATTCATTATTCCTTTTTCCACAGCAGAAACTAAATAAACAGGCATGCTGAGCAAGAAGAGCTGAGGATTTTTTTCCCAGATTGCCTTCTGTGTCCCAGAGGCTGAGTTTTGCCTTTTGTTATGAATGAGTTGACTTTTCTCAGACTGTCAACTCACAATCCTTTTTGATTTCACATCTTCCCTGAAAGCTCCCCATGCAAATGCTCTCTGCCATTTCCTCAGGGAGCTCTTCCCAATATCAATATGCAAACGCTGAGATCACAAACCCCTTATTCAATCCACGTGCTCCAGTAAAGACAAGACAGAATACAAGCATCTCCTGCATCCTACATCTACAGTACCTGTTCTGCTGCATCGGGGTTAGCCCCCTGCAGGAAAGGACTATTTTGTTAATTGACCTGTTTATCATCTGCTGAGATAATCCTTTTCTTGCTAGGGAGATGTATCTGACCTCTCTCCAGCAAATCCTACATTGCAGCTTGGTAGGAAAGGCCACATCTGGGTGCTTTTGTCACTTCACAAGAAGCATCCTGTTACAGAGATGATTTATTTAGTCCCAGATAACAAACAGACACCCCATTGCTAATACCTCTAACATGTTCACCCTCCTGTAAGTTACCAAGAAAACAGTTGTAGATCATTGCTTCTGCATAAATCTCCTCATTTGGTAGTTCCATATAGCTTTCTCCTAAAAAGCCCCTGTGGCTCTTCAAAATGCTAATTAATCTGTAAATGGCTTTTTCTTTTTACATCAAACCACCACTTATACTTTCTTCTTATTCTCCTATAAATAGTAGAAGCTCCCAACAGGTAAATGGAAAAGTCTTCCTAGGTTTGTCACCTAACAGGCACATATGTCTCTCCCATCTCTTCTCCAGGCTGTATCTTATACCCAGAGGCTGGACATGAGCTGGACACTGCTCCATGGCCAGGCAAGCCTCAGAAGGCTGAGGGAGCAGCCAGAGCCCTCAGGGTGCCTATTTCCATGTGGGTCAGGAGGAGTGTGAGCACAGCAAGGTGACTGCTGCCATCCTGGTGCAGTGCAGATGTCTGTTTGGGATGCTGATTGCTGTGACTCAGTGCGAGGTCTTCAGCCAGCTGATAGCATCATAGCACAAGGAGGGTAATCATTTCTGATTGCTACAAGGTACTGCAGCAAAAGTGTCTCAGAGCTCCTGTTCCATTTTGGCATCTGCTCCATGCAGCATTACTCATCATCTACAGAGACCTCTTGGTCTATTAAGTGAGGAAGTGGAAGACTTAGTCTTTTCCAATCCCTGTATCATGAGTGCAGCTTGAGGAATGAACACTCAGCCCAGCTCCCCTGTCCCCACCCAGCCTGTCCTCCCCTCCTCATGCTGAACACATTAACTCTGACAGAAAATATTTACCTGCATTATATTTGGTGGGAACTGGAGTCCAAGCCCCTAAAAGAGGAAAAAGCCAAATCTACATTAAGCTATAATAGAGACAACTGTGTGTTCTGCAGCTTGGAGGCATGTAGCATTCCCTCATTAACACCTAAACATCAAATAAATTAATTGTATATGGCAACAATAGGAACTAAACCTGGTCTGTGTTTTTAAGGCATCCTAATTGAAACCAGACCCGGGTTTGCACTTCCTTTGTGGTCCAGGTGGGCACTCGTCCTATGATCATAATGAAGGTGCTACAAAGGCTTTTCCCCAGCCCTGCAGCCCCTGTTCAAGATCACAGCAGCTTGCTGGGTTTGAGAGCTTTCTTCCTCTGGTTATACAATGCGAGGAGAGGAAGCAGGGGTTGTTATTGCTGCAGCGAGCTCAGGCTTTTGATAATATTAAACTGTTTAGGTTGGATGTGAAACCTGACTTTGTCGAGAACCATATGGTGCTTAAACGATGTTGTTGCCTTGCAAGTGTGCAGGGTGGAAAACAGGGCCAGATTCCACAATATCTGCAAATTACCAAAGCTGTGAGTTTAATGAAGAAGGAGGAAAGATTAAGGAAGTTCTGTCTTTGGTGGCAAAGGAGAGAAGAGGCTGCTGCAGTAAATTACAGAGCATACTCAGGCGTGGATTTAATTATGAGCAGTAAGAAAGAAGGATACTTCAAGGAGCTCAGAGCCCACAAGCCTTAAGCTGAGACCTCACCTCTCACAGGCTAAAGGGAACATCATCACCATATATCTTCTTTAATAACTACAATAATCATCATACTTTTCAAAACTATTTGGTCATGATAATGCTCAGTAGTGATCACCTGCAAAGTTTTAAAATTTCCATTTTATTATAACACAGTATTTGCTGCATCAGACTTCAGTCCTTAATAGGAGACACTCCACCCAGAGAGTGCACTGCACCAGAGGCATCTCAATCAGGATCTGTGGGACTAGAAGGTGCTCTCTGAAATGTGCCTGTTATTTTCTGTCTCTTCAGCAGTGCTGTATGTAGGTGGTGAAGTGCCCCAGCATCCTTCAAGATGAAAAGTGTAATGTATGTGTAAAATAATACTATTAAATCAAGGAGGAAAATATGTACACAGAGCCTGAAAGCATACCACACTGCCAGGAATCACCAATCCAGACTTCCTGACAAGCAACGAGAGCCATGGGATTAGTTTTCCCCAGTGTGCCCAGATCATATATTACTTTTCTACTACATCAAGGACTTTCACTTAAAAAGGAAAAAATTAAAAAACAATAAAACAAAACAAAACAAAACAAAAAACCCACAAAGGGTTTTTTTTAAAGGCTCTTTAAAAATTCTCCTTTAATTTATTCTATTCATCTCGGGAAAGGCAGAACTACTGGAAGAAACACCTTTGATGCAAGAAAGCCTCTATAACAGAACTGGAGCTGGCAGATGAATCCATTGCCTTCCTTGCCTGGATCATGGGAAAAACCCTCAGGGGGCTGTTACTAGAGGACAGAGATGAATTTCTATGGTCCAAGTCTTCCAAGAGGTGCACAAAAACTGGAACTGTTCAGATAGTGTTACTGGCATCTACATCCAACTCTGGCACTACAGCTGCTGAAGGCGACGGCTCAAACAGGATGCACCCGCTCCTTCCAAGCCACTGCCTTCATGGGCCATTGCTGAGGCAAGTTCTGTGACAAAACCCCATGGAAAAATCCCTCCTAAACCCAGCCCAGGGGCTCTGTTCTGTCAGACAACAGTTCCAGTTCTCCAAAGGTGAACACCTGGCATGGTGCAAACAGGACCCAAGAAGTTCAAGTGATGGACACCCCACAGCCTCCACGCTGTTCTACCACACCAGTTTACAATCCTTACCTTAAAAGCTGTGAGTAACGCTTAGTCTTGCTACAGATCAGGTTTAGTTTGTTTCCTTCCTTTTTGCAGCTACTTTTGGTACCTGAAGACCATCTGGACATCTCAGTCTTCTCTGGGCTGAAGGATCCCCAGTTGAGTGGCTGCATTGCCCCAGGGGTGATTCTCCCATCTGAGCTAGCAAGAGACAAGTCCCTGTGGATCAGGTGGACACTTCTCCTTTATTAACACCATCATCCTTTCTGTCCCTCGTTTTGTTTCGCACCATGGAGTCAGTCTGAACTCAGCTCTATGCCAAGCAAACCAGCTCATCTCATTGTTCTCTGCCATTATGAGCTCCAGCCACCTCTTTTTCACATCAGGCTTCCTAATATTTCAGGACAGTATTAACTATTAATACCCACAGATACCTCTTTTCTCCCTTTTCTATCCAAACAAGGGAACTGGTCCCTCTTAGTGGGAGCTCCCATGATTCTGCAGCCATGCTATCCCATCCCAGTACCCTTCTTTCCCTCTCCAAAGCCACCCACTTCTCCCCAGAAGATACTCCAGGACTTTGTGTCAGGGAGACCTTGTGCTGTCCCAGTTGTCACAAGTTCACTGACGACAAATTAGACCTCATTTCAAGGCCAGTTCTTGAGGGACTTCCCTAGCAATTTTTTCCCACCCCCAAAAATTCACCTTTTAGAAAATCCACTGGTTCTTTCTTTTAGACACGTTTGTATCCCCTCACCTCCAGTTCTTGTTTTAATCTTCCCCTGTCAGCTCACCTTGTCATTTTTCACAAGGCACTATATTCACCTCACTGAATCCAGCTAGGAAATGCCATAGATCTAATCTATGTCTAGAAAAATCCATTATTTTACCAAAGATATCAGGTTTATACATCACAACCTGTCTTTGCTAGGCTCGGGCTGCATTCTCTCCAATTTTCTATTTAACTTCATGCTTTATTTTTCATTTATATCCATATAATTGGGGTCACAGCAATGGACTTCACTCTCTCATTATATACAGACCTGTCTTTCCTGTACCTTCAGTCATCATCTATTTCCCCAGTTTGATGTACTGAAGAGCCACCATTGCTCCTGACTGTGCATTTTCCATGCTCTGGGCTGGAGATTTTCTGCCTTGTTTCTGTCCCCTTGCCACCAGCCCAAGTGCACTCAAGTCTGAAATTGGCTCCTCTCATGAATGTGGTAATTTTGGCACCCACAGCCTCATTATCACTCCCCTACCTGGTTTTGCCTTAAATATTCACTTCACTGCCTTACTCACAACTGAGGCAAGGAATTTGATTTGCTTTCAGGCCACATTTAAGGTTATCTTTAATATCAGCCTCAATCTCATTACAAGAAAGAAAACTTTTCCCCCTTTAGTTTAAAATATGGCTATTGAACAGAACAGTATTTCTTTAAATTTTCTCAATAAAAATACTCTCTCACCTTGCTAGCAATGCCTGCTTATTTTTCCAGACATCAGCACATATGCTGCTTCCCTGATGAGCCTTACCTCCAGGAAAAGGGCCAGGTAGTCTTTTTCTTGTAGACATCCAAAGGGACATCAATAGAAAATGGTTTTAATTTCCAGCTCTGTATCCAGAGCCTGAGTCAAACCACATCCACCTGGCCTTTGGGACACATTCCCTCCTTGTTGTAATCGCAGAACCACTGATTTCTACTTCCAATTTCTACTTCCAAATCAAATTTATAACAAGAAAGCCCCAAGGAGGTGAACAGCAGGTAATGAGTGAAAAAGACAAATAACAGAGACAAGA
>NW_008238988.1:3154584-3168600 GCF_000691975.1 Corvus brachyrhynchos
ACCTGAGAGATGCCTCAAGCATCCAGAGGAGAGGTGGGCAGAGCCCATCTGTCTGCACCCCAGGCACCACCCTCGTAAAAGGCTGAGCTCCAAAAATACATGAGATCATTACAACCAGCAGCTAAACCCTTCTGCGGTGCCTGTGCATGCTGTAAGGGGGAAAAAGTGCTTGTGCTAGCACTGGAGAGGTTTGCCAAGGAAAGAAACAACTGCTGGCAGCCTCAGCTCCTGAGCATGTCAAAGTGAGTGTTCAAGTCTTGTCAGAAAGACAAATTAGTGTCCAGATGGGCTAAATGTGGTCCATCCGAATGAATGGAGCTGTTGCTGACGGATACCAGTCAGGAAGATGGCCTGCTGCCTAGCACTTGAGAAAGCACGGGCATTCAGTTTTCAGGAACAAAACCGCTACAGGATGAATAATCTGGAAAAGTCTCCTGCGGTTTCAAAGTTGTTGTATTTTTATTTCTAAATGTTTGGTGAGGACACAATTGGCACGTTCTCCCCACCTTCATTTCGGGCATGGGAGCAGCAGGTTTTGTCACATGTAGAGCTAACACTTTGCTTTGGCATCTGTAATGCTGAAGGACAGCTATTTCCTCCTGGGTATTTCCAGTCTGTTTTCCAGGTCCTTTTAAGTCAGATGGTCAGAGCTGTGTCTGACAGCGTATGGGGATGGAGCTAACACTCACTCCCCCTCAAAATGCCAGCTCCCATGGCAGGAGGCTGGAACTAGGTCATCTTTAAGGTTCTTTCCAATTCAAACCATTCTAGAATACTGTGATTCTGGCTTTGGTCAACCACACTGGGAAAAAAAACCCAAAACATTAATTTCACGCCAAAACCCACAAAAGCCAAACCTCCATGCTTCATGCAGGAGAAGAACTCCCAGCAGAGCCTCCTACCCAGTTTCTTCAGACCACCCGGCTTCCCTGCCAGCTGAAACGTCCCCGATAGCCTTTGCAGCAGTCAGGAGAGTTTTTACCGGCCTTTTTCCTGCTTTCCCATTGTTCCTAAAGACTTGCAAATGCTGCAGAAATTCCCGGCATTGCAGTCTGACCACAAACCTTCTCTAAAGAGACTCTCACACAGTTTATTACAAATCTGTTTTATTAAATGAATGTGATGGTAGGCTACTAATTAATATCTGGCAGGAATTAAGTGAGAGCAACTTCTAATGCTGCTGCCTCCCTGACTGGTCAGTTCTATTCCTCTGTGCATCAGTCACAGAATATCCTGAGTTGGGAGGGATCCACAAGGTCCATCGAAGTCCAGTTTCCTGCCCTACACAGGAATAAATGCTGACTTACAGAAACTGCAGGTAGAGTTTGGTCAAAAGACTCAGCAAGTTCAGACCTCGATTTGGATGGCAGGGGAAAGGCTGGTTCTCCAGGAAGAGACCTTCCAAAAATCCCTACTGAGGGTTTTACTCAGCTGAACATCTGGCAAACGTGAAACTTTTACTGGCTAATTTCACACAATACAGCTTTTAAGCCTGCAGAACAGAAAGTAGAGGGGAGTGAGAAGAATTAAATAGCAACTATTAAAAGAAACATAATGTTGCCTTTCATACCTCTTTTCCATTTTTCCTACCTCTTTATTTTCCCCCATCATTGCTTTGGCAGGTGTATTTGATGTGCTAAATCCATCCCTGGTGGTACTATACCAAACCAGCACTTATATGTCAGGAGAGGAGCAAATTTTGGCAGTAAATAGTCCACAATGACATTCATCTGTGTTCCTTAAATGCATCAGGTGAAGACCTGCTTAGAAAAGTAGATATAATCACTGAAATCAGAGAGCCTAAAAAATACTTACCCTATGAAAAGCAGAATGACTTCTCCAAATAACACTTCTTTTATGCAGTGAAAAAGCACCTTTTGTCTCCATGATAAAGCAACATCAAAACATTATCTCTGGAACCATTTTTAAGCAAAACACCCATTGCAGCTGGTTAGATGGGTAATCTACTGTGATTTAACCTCCGCTCAAGATTTACTCTAAGGCCCTGGCCTTTTTAATACATTATAATATTCATATAAACATAGCTCTGCTTCTAATGGGTACCTGTGAGACTGATTTACCAAAAATAAGTGTGTATTAGGACTCGACTAAGATCAATTCAGATGGAAATAGCTTACCACATGTTAGAGGATTTGGCCAGGGAGTATAAACAACAGCATGTGCATGAGTAAGATGTCAAAGCATTAGGAATAAATTATGAATATGGCACAAGCTGCACAGTTGTAATGGCTATTCCACACCTCAGAAGATGCTCCTCACAGAATTTCCAATAATAAATGCCTTTATAAAATGTCTGACTGGATTAGAGATGGTTAAAGGAATACTGTACTTCCTGGAAAGTCTAAGGTGAAACCTACACCAGGAAAAAAGGGATTTGTTTTAGGAAACATTGCAGGTTTTACTGTGAAGGAGCTGAGGGCCTGGCACAGGTTGCCCACAGGAGCTCTGGATGCCCCATCCCTGGAAGTGTTCAAGGCCAGGTTGGACAGGGCTTGGAACAACCTGGTCTATTGGAAAGTCCCCTGGCCATGGCAGGGGAGCTGGATCTGGATGGTCTTGAACTTCCCTTCCAGCCCAAACCATTCTGTGATTTTATGAAGTGACATTAAAATATGACACAGTATTTCAGCTCGAACACTTCTCCTTCACTAGTCTGGTTTAAAATGTTAGTGGATCTATTTTTGTAGTGCAAAGAGTATTTCACCAATAGAGGGCCCATTTCCAAACCTCAGCATGCACTGGGACTCTGATAGTTTCAAACTAACAAAAATCCCAATGAAGGACTGGATCCTGCACAGCACTTCCCTTCCTCCCGCTGCACTGTTGGGTGGTTTGTTTTCCTTACACTCCCTCAGTGCTCCCTCTCTTTGGGCCTCCACCACCATACGGGCAATCTCACGTCTCTTGGCTTGCAGGATGCTATTTCTGGAAACACCATCTTGCAGAGAGCCGTGGCATGGAAGTTATGATTCATACATTTCATAGGAGCAGAAGTGTTAGTGAATCTGGGCAGGTGGTGGGGTGGCACCACAAGTGTGAGGTGGCATGAGAGATGTCAGCAGCCAGGAAAGTATTCTCCAGAGGTGCAAGACATGAAGAGTTACAGGTTCCTGGGGAGTTACATCCACTTACATCAGACTTGGGAAACTGGGCATCATAAGCGTGCTGGTATTCAATGTTTTGCCTGCCATTTTTGCAGCTTATGTCACAGGAAAGTGCTGTGTCCCCGCTGTCTTCTGTGTCTGAAATGTTTCTTCTTGGTTTCTGTCTGCCTCCCAGTTTCACCTTCACCACCTCTCTCCCTCCTTCCCATGCTACTGCTCAGGCAGGACCAAGACATTACACCATTTCCCCTGCCCCTTTCCCCCTCTCCAGCCTCAGCCACCCCTCCTGCTGCCCCTCTAGACTGGAACTTTCCCTCTTGCCTACACAATCACCTTCTTGAATGCAGCTCCTTCCCAAGCTCTGTTGCTTTCTCACCCTCCAGATCCAGTCATTTTTAACCAATTTATTGTAAAGATGCTTAATTAGGCAGTCACAGTCCAAACAGCAGCAAGAAATGCTTCACAACACTGCATGGTCCAAGGCATTTCAATTCTGAAATACTGTCTTACATGATAAACTCTTCAGCAGCCCTTGCCCAAAACTTGTATTGCAAATTGTTGAGGTTTGTAATAGATCACAGTTTCCACTAAAGCCAAGCCTCAGAAAGGTGTTGGCCCAACTCTGCAGCTGCTTTCCAAACCATCCATCTTCACCTCCTGCTTTGTGCCGCAAACAGAGCTTTGAAACTTCTGTTCCAAGCCACTCTCAAAGGACTCTCGTATTCTGAGGAAATAAATAGGGAGTCTAAAGCGTCTTCTTATATGGTGCAAAGAATGGATGCTCCTCTGGGCCAGGGGAGAGAAAACAGCTCCTCTGAGAGCAGCAACACCCCATCCATGGCTCATGAGAGCATAAGGAGAGGCTGGAATAGGAAGGGGAGCCTGGGAGGAATTCAGTGGCATGAAGAGTGATAATAAACCTACCAGAAAAACCTGGCACAGGAGGGAGAGCAGCACCAGCCCCAGAACTTGTGAACTCCTCTCTTAAAAAGTGGGGCAGCTGTTATGGACTGCATACAGGCCTCATATGGACCATTATGTCCCATACAAATGGGTCAGTGGTGAAGGATGCTGAGAGCTGCTTGGTGCCTCCCTGCTGTGCCAGCAGCTTCCCAGTCTGTTTTAGGCACAGTGAAACAGAGAGCCCCAGGGTCTCTAGGGCCAGGACAAGCCAGCTGAGCCCCATTTTCTGGTGACAACCCATGAATCCTTCCCCTGCACACATACAGTCCATTTATCCCCCGGATAAACACTGTGTAGTGTGTGTGGCACACTGCAATACTTCAAGGACATTGGAATGCACTTTATCAGCACTTTTAAACACTGCAGCTTTATGAGGGGAGTCTGAGAATGTATTTACCATTCCAGACTGTGCACAGATGTGCTTTTAATATAACATTCTGATGGGGTTTTCTCTCTTCTCATGACCCCTTGCTGTCCAGGCAAGGGTGCTTGCCTTTCCCCGTGCCACCAGGTGCACCAGGAATTCTTTCTGGAGCACCAACCACCAGAGATTTCCACGACTTGAGGCAGGTCCTTCACACCTTCTGATGATGTTCTTCTATGGCTGCTGTGAGATTTGTTTCATGAGGCACCTCTGTAACCATCCTTAGTTTCCACACAGATGTTTCCTAACCCATGTCACCAGTGTTTACATCTCTCCAAGGAGCTTCCTCCTGTGCACCAACTGCATGTGCAGAGCTGTTGATTGCTCAGTGTGTGGCATAGTAGGGTATACAGATTGCTGAGAATAGACAGATGATCTGAGGCTCTTCTGGGCTCCTCCCAGAAATAAAAAGTTGTGGAAAGGGCTCCTGTGTTGCTGAAGTCACCATGTGCTCCGAGGCAGAGCCCTCAGGATGGCTCTCCTGATCTCAGGAGCATGTTTAGCCCCCAGCATCAGCCCTGAAAATGAAAGATGAACAATGAAAGATTCACCTTGGCTCTACTGGTTGTAGTGGGTCAAGAGAAAGGAAGACTTCCAAACTGAAGAAGCAAAAGTGAAGGTTATAAAGGGCAAGAAAATAGAGGGAAGCAGGAAGGAAGAAAAAACTGCAGAAAGGTCCTCCCTCAGGAAAAGCAAGAAGCACTTAAAGCTTTTTTCTCTTATCAGATCTGCTCCTTTTACAGTTCCATTCATATAGCCATTTCCCAGCTATATTCTTCCATATCTGTGTCATCTCCCTTCAATATTTACTATTTATGTAGAGCCTCCCAGGTGCTACATCAGGTGAGTTGCCAGGCCCAGCTAAGACAGATCCCTCGCTGGTGCCAGCTCTCTGTCTCAGAGAAAGCTGCTCACAGAGAAGTGGTTGTTACCAGCCAGGACCTTCTGTAACACCCAGAAAAGCATCACCTCGTTCAGAAGTTGGCATCTGATGCTAAGGCTGAGCTGTGGGGTTACCCCCTCCATTTCTGGAGCAAGGCTTACACATGTCCCCAAGGGTGTTGCAGCTGATGCCCCGAGAGCTCAGCACTAACTTGGGGTAGACAAGGCCCACTGTGACCTCTGTAGCTGGCCACAACCAAACAGCACAACGCAGCACGTGAAACACGTGAGGCCAGCAAATGGCAAGAATGTAAAATAAACTCATCAGGGACTGGCTCAGCAGGATCATGATTTGTTCCCCTGTGAAGATCCACCTGTACACTATTTAATGCCTGGAGCCAGGGCCAGCTACCATTTGTGTCAAGGGAAGATTTTCCATTTACTTTGACGGACCTGGAACAGGCCCAAGCAGAATCGTGTAATCAGCAATGGTTTTACTAAACAAGAGAAATAGCCTTCTCCTTGATTCCCTCCTACTCCTCTGCACCAGCTGTGGGTCAGAATCTGCCACTTCTGCTTTGGAGACTGAGTCTTCTCCTGAGGAGTTGGGTGTTTGTTTCAAAGAACCAATCAAAGTGGCGTTTTCAATGGGGACCGACATTTATCCATTGCCAGCGACAGCAGCTTCAGATGATGAGCTGGACTATGCCTGACTCAAACCTTCCAACTCATTTTCTGAGGAACACAGTGTTGATTCTATACCCCTCTTAGCTTCTAAACTAGGAACTTCATACCTCTTGTTTATATTTTCCTTTAAAAACATCTCTTATCTTGGAGCAGTAGCAGGAGCCCAGACAAATATACAAGTTGAAAAGACAACAGAAACGTTTTGTGCCAAGGAAGGATGGATGTAAGGGAACCTGGTTCTAATAACCATGGAAACAAAACTCGTGTTGTATGAAAATGATTCACACTGTTTTGAAGACTTTTCTGGAAGGCAGTAACTTACTGCCTTGAAGGCAGCACAGCTAAACAGCACAACCAGAGAGTCAGGAGAGATGTGTCAGAGCAGGAGTACAACTTAGAATCATAGAACTGTTTGGATTGGAAAGGACCTTCAAGACCATCTTGTTCCAACCCCCTGCCATGGGCAGGGACACCTTCCACCAGACCAGGTGACTCCAAGCCCCATTCAACCTGGCCTGGAACACTTTCAGATGTGAGGCATCCGTGTGTCAGAGATCAAAGCCTGTGAGCTTTGGACAAAAGAGAATCTACAAAATAGATGTTAGAACATGCCCAGCTCACATTCTACAGGTTTGTCCCACAGCATCAATCAGCCCCTGTCCTCCAGATCCTGCTCCCCATTACATGTGCATGTGTGGGATCTCTCTGGCTCTGACACTTCTCACACTGAATCCTCACCAAACAAACAAACAAACAAGAACCGCACACACCCCTCCCAGCACACTATGAAATACCTGAAACACAGTGATAGCATTTAATCCCCCTGGCAGCACATTACAGGGGCTTTCAAACACCAAACAAGCTCTGCACCACCACAGCCTTACTCGTGAAATTATTTATCAGGGGTTGATTTATAGAGTCTTTTATATCTTCATATTGGCTAATAATGGCCTGGAGGTCTCACATCCTCCAGGCTTGACGGATTCCACGTTTACGAGGCTGGGACCTTGGCTCCTGGAGGAGATTTGCAGCCTGGAGCCATGCTGTCTGCCTGGCCCTGTGCAATGAGCACCACTGGGGCAGCAAGAACTGTGCTGGGCAAGGGCTGGGCTGGGTGATGAGTGCTCCTGTCCCACTGGAAATGGGGTCCCACATGGCTCGTCCCCTCACATTGCACCAGAAGTCAGGTGTTTTTCACCAGAACAAAAATCAGAGAGGTGCTTGCATCCAACAGAGCCCCCAAATTAAGCAGATGCTGGCAAGGCTTTTTGGCGAAGTGTTTTCAAGCTGTGGTAGTCAGCTCTGGGCAACAGCCACCCCTTTGGAAATTATTGGAAACTTTAGGAGCTTTATAGTTGTTAGCCACCACAGGGATCCCAGCCCAGGAGGAACCTCTTCTCTCCATCACCCATCAGTGCCTCTGTTTGATCTTTCCTTCCAATCTCCTGGGAGGTGCAGATAAAGCCAGGCCCAAGAAAAAGCACAGTTTGTTTATCATAGCAGTCAGTTCACAGCAGAGATTAACAGATGGGAAACACCACAGAATAAAAATGTTGTCATTGGGTAACAAGGTGATAGCTTTTCACTTGATGACCTAAAATATAAGTATGTTTATGACACCACAGTGAATACACTGGGATTTGGGGCTTATAAAATAACACTCAGCTACAAGTTGCATGGTAGCTGTAAGATTACCAGAGATGCAGGTAAGAGCTTCATTAGGGGGGTTCAGAGTGCATGTATTTGCATAAGCCTATATGGAAATGTAAAACAAGCACAGTGTGGAAGGTGAGAAAGCTTTTCTATAGTTGCATTTTTTATTGACCATAACAGGGAAAAGCTATAAGGGAAAAGGTAAATGTTTTGGAAAATGACTGCCAGCTTAGGAGAGATGTAACTGGCAGGCACCACTTAAGAGCTAAATATATTAAAAGAACCTCCCGTCTCTACATCTTAAAAAAACAACAAAAAGGAAGCACAAAAAGGAAGCAAAGAGGCACTCTTGTGAGTGGCATTATATTTTTTAACTCTTTTTGTTTTTTCTTTTTTTTTAGGGTGAGCTTTTTCTAGGCAACAATGAGAAGAGACCAAGTTCTTCCTCTCCTTTCAGGATCAAGAAAATTCTGCAGTGGGGAATGGTCAGCCAACAATATCCAGGGCGGTTACTACCTGAACACAGGGAAGGAGGAAGTGTCCACAGCTGCTGGACTTGATCCAAGGAGCAGCAAGCACCACTGCATGAAACAGCATGGGACAAGCAGATGCAAACACAGGTGTGTTTTGGCACAGGTGTGGGCACACGAGCTCAGCCATGGCTCAAGGACCAGCAAAGTTTTCTGGTCTGTGCAAGGTCTGTGGTGTCAGCCCCGGCAGCCCAGCACATCTACTTCAGCCTCAGAAGAGGAGGCTGTTGCTGGTGTCTGCTCTGCACAAGCTCCACAGCACCAAGAAAAACTAGCCCACAACATGGTTATGTCCCATGGTCACATCCATGAGTTTTATGGCTCTTTCACACTGCCAGGGTATGCAAAGGTTAGTGTGCAAGTGCACCCTCCCCAGCTGGCTGGGCTGGTGCCAGCACAGGGTGAAAGAAGTTTGTTTGGGTTACCTGCCTACATGAGACACAATCCTCACTTTTGCCACCTGCCCAACACTGGTTGCCAAACAAATCACTGACACCAGCCACTCCTGAGGCTTTGCAGTCCCACCCCCCACACACTCTCTGCTTTTGTTACCAGCAACAGCATTTCGTATTAATCGCAGGAACCAGATGGCCCCAACATGAAGCCAGAGCATGGCAACCTCTGTTCTTTCCATTTTCTAAACTTTCCCTTGAATTCATTATTCAGACAGGTCATTCTCTTGCAAGGTTAAATGAAAACCACAGCATGTTTCGTACCTGCCAGAAAAAATTAGAGCTTTCGTTGCACAGCATTCAGACACCCTTCCCTTTCTCCACGGGAAGTCACAAAATTATCACCAAGCTGCTTAAGCGTGACAGCAGAGAGGATTTGGAAGTGACATTTAGGAGCAGGAGAGTTAAATATGCTTACTGAAAGCTCATTCAAATGAGAAAAAGTAAGATGGTTTAAGTTGCTGAGTAAAAAGTGCTGGTTTTACAGTGTAGTCAGCACGTGAGGTGACATTTTCTAGGAGACTGGAAAGAGCTTTGAGCCAGCATCATATGGCACACGAGAGAAGACTGAGTCCAGGAGATTTAGGGACTTTGGAAAGACTGGTTGACTCAAATACCTTCCGTCTTATTTGACAGCCAGAGGGCATTGAAGACCAAAATTTTATAAAGCTGGGAGATCTTGTGGATGCAAAAACCACTCCAACAGTTGAAAGAGCTTTTCATTTTATATACTTTCTGAGTACACAGAAGCTTCTTCAGTTTCACAGCTCTGCCACTGGTCTCCTTCAAACCCAGTTTCTGATAGTGTCTTCCTTCTAGTACCAGGTAGTGCTCAGTACACTTTCTACTACCACAGGGAGCTTCCCTTCAAATCACGAGCTCGAGAAATGCGAGTCCCATGCTCTCATTTTGGAGCTGCTAGCCAAGTTCTTAAAGCCGTGCCCCAGCACTCACCATCATGATTCATGAACAGAAGAAGTGTCTAGGACCCAAGCTTCCTTGTCATCCATATTTACATGAAAATCAGTCCTGAAATAAAAATCTCTGTAATATCCTGGTCCTATCTTCTGCTTTCTGGGCAACACTCTCCCTTGCCTGCAAAATCTAAGAGAGATGCTCTTGGCTCCCATCCCTTTGCCCACCTCTTCTCTGTGAGCTCTAAGTACTGAGGTCATTTTCTTTCAGAGCTCACAATTTCACAGAGGCCTAAGAAGCTGAAATAGGTACTTTGCTATTTATCATCAAAAATGAGAAAGGGAACTGGAGAAATGCTCCCAGAATTCCCCGAAGCTGGAGTTTGCTGGAGGCACTGTCAGCTCTGAGGTCCTCTGGCAACATGGCACAAACAGCTATTTGCACATGGGGTATATAATCAGGAGTTTCATGAAGAATTTAATTAGAGTCCTTAAACTAATGGCTGGGAATAGCTACATGTGAGATGATCAAGAGAAAGTGATAGGTTATTTGTTTTCCTGCAGAGACTGCTCTGTTCCTTCTCTTGGTAATTGGAATTAGTGGACTGGAATTAGGGCACCATGCAAGCCCACCAAAGCAGGATATCACTGTTACTTCCAAACAGGCTGAATTTTAAAAGGTGAACCCAAGACATTGACTCAGGCCAATGTAGACATAAGAATCCTGTTGCAATATTCAGGGAATGACAACAATATGTTGGGGGTTTTGTCTCATATTGTCTATCTTGACCCTGGAAATATAGCTGAAAGAATTAAACCTTAAGAGTTCATTTTTGTTTTGCCAGCTTTCCAGGAAACGTTTATTTTTGATTTCATAGTTCTAAACTCAAACTGTCCTCAGTGTATAGTTCACTATAAAATGAGGATAAGAGGTTCCTATGCTATTAAAAATTATTTGGGAGAACAAGAGAAATGGAAGACAGATTTTTTAGTGGATACAAACAATTCAAAAGCTGAATAGTCTTCTTAGAGGACCAGACTGCATTCTGGTGTCCTGTTTTCCCACCTGTGATGGGAGTACAATTTGATCTTTGAGCTCTGCTGCATCAGTCCAAGGACTTCTCAGCGGGGAGGGAAAGGCAGCACTGGGGTCAGTGGCTGCAGCCTGGTCCTTCCCCCTGTTACACCAGCACCATGAATGCTGGGGTGAACATTTCTTGTACCAAGGAGGGTACAGGACAGGAAATACCACTGTGAGAGCAAGTTCCAGCTGTGCCATGAGATGTGCAAAACACTCAATATGTCAGTGAACATCAGAGGCTCTGTGTTTCCTTTTATCTCAGAAAGGAGGGGGATTGCATCCACTGCAAACCTCACCTTCTTCAGTCCGTACTTGCATCCTCAGTTATCTCCAGGGACACACTGGAAGTGAAATCTGCCCTCTGAGGTCACACATTGCTGAATGACAGGGACACCTCCCCTGACACCAGTGATTTCCACCAGGGTAAGGAACACTGGGACAACTATGAACTAACAGCTGTGGTTTTACACCCTAACAACCAGGACTTCCATCCCAGACCATATGGTGTGGAAAGAAGAGCAAAAATCCACCTTGGTCACACTGACTAAACTTACGGAAAGCTGAGCTTGTGTTTGACCAGCTCTAAAGTGGACATAGTGATGTCTCTGAGTGCATTTTAGGCAGAGCAGAAGTACCAGGCACTTCCTACAGTCTTGTCCTGAAACTGGTTCACAGACTGGATGCAACCCTACAGTCAAGCTGTTCTTTGACTACTAGCTCCCAACAGGACTTCTGGGATCCGCATTTGTGGGACAGGAAGTCAGCTCATTTTTTGCTGCACTCCCTGCTGTAAGCTGAGATTTATCCAGAGTGCATTTACACCACCACCACAGCCCTGGGTGTGCTGAGCCTTGACTCTGAAATGAGACAAGCAGTAAACCCTGCCATGGCCAGGCTGCTGGTCCCCGAGCTGGCTAGGGAAGAGCCAGGTGAGACAAACCCTGCCCAGGACACAAGTGGCAGAACCTGACCCTGGGACACACCACCATGGAAGGTACCACAAGTCTGTTTCACTCCCTGGAGCAATGATCTTTGAGCCCCTCTTTCTTTGCCATCTCAGCCCTTCACATGCTGGTGCCTGGAGCAGAGGCACAGGCAGAAGTTCTGCCATCATGGTCTTGGAATGCCTCAGCACAGAGAAGGAAGCAAACACCAGCTAAACAGAGAAATGGATTACAGGCACAATTTCCACTGTGGAGATTAAGAGCTAAGAGCAAAGCAAAGGGCTGCTGTGAGAGACATTACCACACAACAGCAGTTTGCCTGCTCTTGGTTCCCCACTGATAGAAGTGAAGAATTACTCTTCTGCCACAAGCTAAAGATATCACACTGAGACTTACTGGAGTTCACCTTCTTGAGGAGAGGAGGGTTTTCAGTAGCCTCTCCTAGACTATATTGTCAGGTAAAGCAACGAACCTGAAATGGCAGCTAGAAGTCAAACACAATTCTGATTGAAAGAAAAGGAGATGTGTTTCAGAGAATGAAAGCAATTAACCATTTGACTCAGCCACCAAGAAAAGATGTGAATCTCTTGAGAGTCTTCAAGTGGAGATTTTTTCTGGTGGTGGGAAATGGCCAAACACTGATTCCCAGTGTGACCCCAGTGACCAGTGGGTAACTTTCACAGGCCCCACCAAGCCAATGTTTAATCAAGAGAGTCCCTTGCACAAAATGAAGAGGTGACACCTGTTGAGGAAGGCCAGTTTGTGCCCTGGCCAGCTGGTGGAAGCACAGAATAACAGAATAGTTGAGGTCATAGGGGACTTCTGGAGGTCAGTCCTTGCTCAGGACAAAGCCAGCTTAGATCAGGCTGCTCAGGGCATTTTTCTAGCAGAATTTTTGACTTTAATTTCCAAGGACTGAAATTCATGCCTGTGTCGATGTTTGATCACTCTCAGAGTGCAAAAAATTCCCCTAAGACCACACCAGACTTATCTTTGTTGGACCTTCTGTCCAGAGGCAGCAACTTGGAAGCCTGAGTTCCGTGTCACTGTTGCTGGAGATCAGCTCAGCTCCAAGGAGCATCAGCGCGGTCGGGTTTGAGCTCCGGCATGGGGTGAGAGAAGGGTCTTGCAGGACCACGCCAGCTTCCCTCCCGTGCCTCCCCCGAGGCTCCCCAGCCCTTTCTGCTGATCCCAGCAAGCTGTTGTGTGGTCTGTGCAGGGAGGTTGCAGTCTGCCAACACTTTGCTCTTTTCGGCTGGTTTAATTATTCTCTCATAATAACTCTTCCCCTTTCTCTATGAAGAACAGATGATCAACACGGATTGCATGGCGTTTCAAAGGCTGCTGTGTACGTCGAGGGAGCGCTTTCCAGCCACCTAACCCCACCTCCCCCCAGATCTGTGGGGGCTGAGCCTGCTCCACTGACTCCAGAGCCCTGACTCCAACAATGACAGTGCTGCCAATACCGACACTGAACTAAATGCTTTCCATGTTGGGGCACAAGTAACAAGAGTCAATATTTTGGTGAGGCTGAATTACAGGCAGCAGTTGCAACAGCTGCCTTCAGTTTTGGCTCCAACACCCCGCTCCCCAGTGAGGTACAACACACCATTTGATGAATTCCACACTCTGTTCTTCAGTTACAGTTTATTAAAAGATGGATTAAAACATTGGCACAACAGTGGCCGCAGGAATATTTTTCCAGCAACATCATCCCAGAGGGCTTTGGAGACGCAGAATTGTGTCTAAATTGGGAGACCATTCATACATGGTTTGAACTGGTGTTCAGGAAGACAATGCTCACTGTTGAAGGAGTATTTTGTTACAAAAGAAAATAAATCTCTGTCCTCTGTAGGCTCAATATTGACATACGTCATTACAGATATGGTAAAGTCTGAGAAGCACCTTTTGAGCTTTGAAATCAACGAATAGAGGCCAGTAAGACTGAGGAAACAACAGCTGTTAGACATCATGTGCGAGCAGCAAGATCTGCATGGAGTTCAACAAGTTACTCTTCCCATTGTGCTGCCTGCACACAGAATTTCAGGCAAGTTGTGCAGGCATTGATTGGCCCTTCCAGGAGACACACATTACCTGTCCCACATGGATGAATCCTGTATCCCATTTTATAAGTCTCCAGCTCATGGCTTTTGCAGAAGAAGTGAGACTCGGTGAATATGATCCTGCCTTTAACATCATGGAAAAATCATCATGAGCAACTGAGTTAGTTCCACGCAGTGTCATGACAAGTTATAATTGAGGAGGAGACAGGGAAATGGTGGGAGCTGAAGTCAACAGAAGCCAAGAGGCAGCAACAAACTCTCATTTTGAGCTGAAATTCTCCTTGTTCACCCCCTCACT
>NW_008238988.1:3168839-3181244 GCF_000691975.1 Corvus brachyrhynchos
CTGCTGAGCATGCAAAATTGTTCAGGAGATCTTAGCCAAACCACTTGGTGCGAGTGAAGACACAGGGCAGAGGCTGAGCTTTCAGAGCTGTGGGTTTGATCTCTGATGCACTGGAGAAGCCCAAGTTCAGCTGTTTACTTGTGTGCCAAGCCAGCAATCTGAACACTGTCAAAGAAGTGAGAGCACTTATTCCTCTTCAGCCCAACATTTCCCAGCAGCTGAGATGCTCCATCCTTTGGACCACTCCAACAGAGGGATGGGAGGAGCACTCCTGCACACAGCACTAGCTCTCGTGGGCATCAACTTTTACTTCTTATAAGGCAGCTGCATATCTCCAGGGCCATTCAGCCAGGGACAAAGACTGAAGGGTTAAACATTAATCCAAATATATGCCAGAATTCAAGTTAACTAGCCAGTGTGAAAAGGAACTTGAGCTTCCACATGGATTTAAAGCACTCCCTGTGCAGCTTATCCACCGACGTGGCCGCAGGACTCCATGGAGCCGCTGAAACGTGCTGGCCATTGTCCTGTGGCCAGACCTCCTGGAGGATGTTTGCTGTTTCTCTTTTTTCCTTGGTACAACTCCCAGCTTCACCCTAGGAAGGAGAAAAAGTGTCTAAAAAAGAACATTTCATGGAATTGTGCTGCAGTGTTCCAAAGCTGTGGGGCAGCTGCTTGCTGGCAGGCAGCAGGCGTGTGCTGTGGTTGGCCACAGAGGCTGTGGGCACTAATGAGGTGACAGTGGCAGTGAGAGGGTTTGCAAGGCACTGGACGTGCTCCAGGGTTGGGCAGAGAAAGGGCATCTCTGGCAGACTTCTTTTAGATGGTTTTTTTTGAGGACTTACAACTTTATCCACAATCCCCTGAGGGAGAGCCTTCACCAGCCCGCCCCCTCCACCATGAAATGAGGAGTTAAGGCATCAGCCTGGCTCCTCCTGCCCTCCCTGCTTGTACTTTCCATTTTCATCAGTAACATACACAGACATGTGCTAACACCCTGTTCTTTGGGGAGCTGGCCTGGATTTTCCAAAGTCTGTCCTCACACCAGAGCATGTCAGAAACCACTGGCAGATGTGTGGAACAGTGGGAGGGAAGGAAAATTATTTTGAGTTTCATCTGCCTTTGTGCTTTTGTATTTGTTATGAGGGTGTGCAAGCTGGGTTCAGTCCCATTGACATACTACTTTAAGTGAGATTAAAAATATTTTATATATTTTTAACTGCACTTGGTTCCACAAAGGCTCCCAACCCAGTCTAATAGCCCTGCTCCTGCATTGTTTTGGAAATCAGCTGGGACACGAGGGATCTTTAGTCTGATGCTGTGTTGTGTCCCAAAGCTGGATTGACAAAACATGCTATCTTCAAAGTGAGTAAATATTTTCTTGGAATGGGTACCACGGGAGTCCTTTCAGCATTCCCTCCCCAAACCAGACAGCTGTTTCAGTAGCTCAGTACCAACCTTCAGAAAAGGCAGATTTCTGAGAGCTGCTGATGCTGAAGAGAAGTCAGCTTGAATGCAGCCAAGAGAAAAGTGAAGGGAACAGCACTAATGTCCAAGAGACTGATCCCATCCTAAACAAGCCAGCCACACATCAGAACCCAGCTCTGCTAACCCAGCTCCTGCCAACAGGTCAGGCTCTATTGCTGAAATCAAAGTCTGCTGGAGCCCAGGCCCTTCCCTGGGAGCAGCACGAGGGCACAGACATCCTTCCCACCTGGAACAGCTCCTCTTTCCTACAGATGCACCCAGCCCAGACTTCCAGATGTGTCAAGCAGAGCTTGATCATGTGCACTTCCTGTGATGGGAACAAGGGCTTTTCATTACTGTATGAGGAGAGAAGTAATTTGCTTTGCATGCAGCTTCAGCTACATCAGGCCACACATGCAGAAGCTTGGGGTTTACGTTAGCATAACTCCACTGGCTTTTGCCAGACCATAACAGATGTCCCCCATGTCTGTGGCAGGTTGAGAGCAAGTCAAGCCCCCAAAATAGCACAGATCTTTAGCAGTCAGAAGGGCAAACGTTAATTCTTCCAGTCCATTTACCATATGTTCTATTTTGGTGTGTAGCATCCTTCAGTAGAGAGGAAAAAAATGTTATACTGTGACATAGGCATTCATTATAAATATTTCATGTCTGTCAGTCAATTCCCTTTCATTTCACCAGTTAAGGGAGCCTTCATCTGGACAGGGGACCTCACTCAGAGCCTGATGTGAGTGTGGGACTGGCAGTGAGAAAACACCTGCAAGTGTCCACACCTTAATGAGATCTCTTCTTGGAAACTGGAGCATTTGCTGGGTAAAGGTGCAATTGTTGAGAAGTAACACAGGTTTTCCAAAGAGGAGGGAGCTCCAATAAAAAACAACCCAGAATATGCAAGGTGGTGTTTTGTCCTGGGTGCAGCCTACAGTTGCTATTTCACTGTTTGAATGTTCCTCATGTCGCAGCTGTAAATAGTTGCCCAGAGATGCTGTGGATGGAACTGTTCGAGGCCAGGATGGGGCTTTAAGAAACCTGGTCTTGTGGAAGGTGTCCCTGCCCATGGCAATGGGGTTGGAACCAGATGATCTTTGAGGTCCTTTGCACCCCAAGCCATTCTATCATTCTGTGATAGCACAGGAGACCAGAGACTTGTCCCACCACAATGTTCTACTGCTGCTATACAGCACGGTGACATTTCTCTAGTTTGAAGGTTTTAGAGGGGTGTTTCTCCATTTCAGTTCCCCCTAAATTATCCACACGGGAGACCTGACCTCTGCAGGAATTTGCTTTCATATCAGAAAGCCCACTAAGGCATTCCAGCCTTTCAAAAGCCAGCTCTGCCCTTGTATCTGCAGCTCACAGCACTGACTGCACTGCCAAGCAATGCAGCAGGAAAATGAAACCCTGACGCTCACATCAAGGAAAGGTGAAGTCCCCAGAAACACAGACATCCCAAATCAATAGCAGCAGACCCATTTCATGTGCAGAAGATTTCCTCCAGGAAGGCAACAAGTGAAAGATGAACATTTTCATTTTGCAGATCTATTCATCCCCAGCCTTAAGCTTCAGCTTCACAAATCGCTGCACAGCAGTGGAGCAGAGCCCAGAAACATCCCTTGAGCTGGAAGCAGTAACAGGAATGATGCATCCCTTTACATTGACCTAAATCTCAGATCCTCACAGCTCGTGCTGGCTGCACACCGGGGGAATGTGCATGGGCAGCTGCCACAGCTCGGCTGTGGCTCAGGAAACTACATTTTCTCCTCATGGGCCGTTCACAGGCACAGTTTTCAAATGCACTTGCTTTGCTGTACAAAGTCAAAGGAAGCAGCTATGATCCAGCAGGTGCTGTCACCAGTGTCCTGCCTCCTACTAAAACAGCTGGTGCAGACAACAGCTTAGAAATTTAAGATTAGCTGGATAATGAATGATTAATAAATAGCTCACCTAATAAAGAAGATTATTCTTCACTTCAGAAGCAGCTGTTATCTGACCTCCAAAAAGCTTGGTGATTTATAACTTGTGTACCACTAAGTCAAATAAGTCCTTCCACTCACATTTTACTGGTTTTATTTTAACCCCTCTCAGCACTGGCCTCCATGATAGTGCCTGGCACTATGGGCAAATATTCCCTTGCACCTGCAGTAGTGCCAAGCTCACTGAGGCAAGAACAGATCTCTGTGTGAGGCCAGGAGAGGTGCACTGCACACAGCAGAAATGTCACTGTGAACAATCTACAGCCCTTCCTCCCACTGAGTTTCTCTCTCCCACCATTCTCCTGAGCAGCACAGCTCTCTCCCACTTTCTAGGAGCAAGGAAACCTCATTCTCCAGCAAGACAGCAGGCATTTCCCTGGCACTGCCAGCTGTGACTTTCTCCATCAGCATTTCTGACCACTCACAGTCCCAGATCTGTAACACTTCCTCCACTAAAACCATCATTCCAAGTCCAAGTGACACCGTGGGCTCTTTGCTGCAGACTGCAGCCCTCAAGTGCAGTCCTGTGCAGGCAGCTCTGTGCACTGCCGAGGACTGGGACCAGCACAATCTGCTGATCACATCCCAAACACACCACAAGAGGCCAGAGACTCCATTGCTTCTCTGAGCCATCTGCCTGTCACGGGAGCAGCAACCATCAATCTGGGACAAGAGCTTCTCCTCATTCAGGGGTGTTGTGCCTTCCCTCAGCAGGGTTTTCTCACCAAATAGGAGGTGGCACACAAAAGTGGGTGATGGTGAACCTTCCTGTCTCTGGCAATAGGATTACAAGTGAGCAGGAGCCCTCCACTGAGCCTTCCCCAGCACACATGCCCACACTGATTGCAGTCAGGGCAATGAGGGGCCCAGGCTGTAATGAGCATCTTCCAGCGAGATAAGGTAAATTCATACCACAGTCCTCCAACTGAATAGCTGTAAATACAATCAGGGCTGGATTTCAGCCAAGGCTGTATTCAGCTGACAACAATTTACAATTAGGCATGAGGCATGGTTTTCTTTTAAATGGTGAGACTGCCTCCCCAGGGCTGCAGGGGATTTTCTGTCAGTGGCATTATTTAAACCAACATGGGATGTCATACAAGATGAGAGAAATCATGTTGGATTAGACAACCCCTCTTTTGGCTGTATAAACCACTACCTCACATACTAAAGGCTCATGCAAAGGGGCTCTCATGGGATAAGAGCAGAACCTTGTTTTCTAAGAGTACCTTTCTAGTCCACATAACTAAATAGCAGAAGAGCCTGGAGAGCAAATGGTGTAATTGATTCATCAACCCCCTGGCTTGCCAAGAGTTTTTGGCTGCGGCACAGCCACATCTCACTGCAGTCCTAACACTGCCACAGTGGCTTTGGGTTCACCTGGGCTTTTGACACCAGCCTGGTGGGATTCGGCAAGTAGCAGTGCAGAAAGAAGAGAGCTTTGCACACCCAGAGCAATAGACCCAGGCTGCTCCAGTGGCCTTTCCTCAAGGAATCTTGTGCTTCTGGCAGGAGGAGAAAGGAGCCCCCCACTGCTATGGGTAAGGGATGGGGCAGCACTACTAACAGGTCACAGGGATGGACCAGACACTGTGTCCCAGAGCTCCAGATTAGAGTTTACATCAAGGGGAGAAGAGGGAGGAGCAGGGTAATCCACCTAGTCCTGCTAGATCCAAAGCTTTTGTGTTTGCTTCCACTGAGTTATTCATTTTGGCTTGCAATCACAAGTGAGTCTAATAAAAAAAAAAGTAAACAAATAACCGCTTGTTTGCTTCTGCAAACCCTATGACCCCTCTGGAAACAAACACACAAGTGGTTACCCCAGCCACCAACATCTGCTTTAACTACAATCCCCTCAACCTTGCAAATCTCCCAGCACTGCTTCTCTCCAGAGCCGTGTCCCAGCAGCAGCCCCTCCATCACCACCACTGGCATTTCAAGCTGGGACCAAGACACACCAGGGAAGGTGCTGAAGGTGTCTGGAGGCAGAGCACATTCTCATCTCTCCTTCCTGAGGGGTCAGCAAGGACCAAAGCCAGCAGTGCTGGAGGAGGCAGAGGCCCCAGCTTGGCCCTGGTCCAGCTGAAGACGTGATGTAGTGAGCACGTATCCATCTAGAAGAGGTCAGTCAAGTGCCTCCCACTTAATATTTAGAAGCTGTTTCTCTTTTCAGCCCAGGGTCTCTGGGGTTCTCATGGCTCACAGCACAGCAGACCACATACACATTTTTTAGATGTGTATACATGTTAAAAATAACCTGCCAGGTTTCTCTCAAACAGGGATGAGATAAGGCTTCTGAATAGCCCATTGCAACTACCTATCAACTTCCTGTGACCCTCAGGGAAGAAGGGAAGGACAGGGGGAAGATGGAAAGGTATTTATAGTGGAAAAATGATGAAATCAGCCAGTTCTCTCTTCACCATTTGGTGTTTAGCTGCAAGATCTCACAAGCTGAAGAGCTGAGTAACAGGAACAAGTCCATAAAGGACTCAAGGAAATTCCATCACTGCTGAGCAAGGGAGGCTGCTCAGAAGAGGCAGAGCATTACCAGGATACGTATCTCAAGAGATGGAACCTGACTGATAAAAAGGAGGGGGAAAGATGTTCCTGTTGCTTGAAGAGATGCCAGGAAAGGGTATTGCAGTCGTGGTTCTACCTGTCCACCGCTGCTGTCCATGCCAGAGCTTTGGAAAGATGAGAGGGTGGATCAGACAGACACAAAACTGTAATGGGACTCAGAGAAAGACACAGTGGCCTCAAGAAGGTGGTGCCCAGGCTCCCCACTCTGGCTCTGGGTGGCAGCTGGAGCCCTTGGCTTTGCACACACCTGGGGGACAGAGCTATGTGACAGCCACTCTGCCAGACCCACCTGCAAGGTTACTGAACCTGCATTTTTGGGAGTCACATTTTGATGTGTTCTCTGGATAACTGAGGAAGGGAATAGCTATTGCCCCTCCTGCTACAAAGGGATTTATGGAAGTTGAAGGGGGTCCAGGAACAGAGTTTTGTGGTTAGACTGGGAATTGTTTTTTAGGGGAGCTCAGCTTCCACCATTTCCATACCACTATTTGTCCAATAAATTTCACTGCCAGCTGGACCAGGCTTTAAGATAGCAGGCAACAGCCTGGGTGTATTTCTGCATTGGAAGCCTGACTCCAGGGTGTTCTGAGAACAGGGGGGAAGTGCAGGGCAATGATGAAAGGACTCATACAAGAAACAGGAAGAGCGAAGAGAGTGCATTTCTGGGTATTGCCTCATGCTTATATCCACACAGCCTGATCCAGACCCTCTTCCTGACCTCACACTCTTTGCTCCCTCTCGCAAGTCCCACCAGCACATGGCTGGTGGCCCAGGAGCACATTCAGGGGCTCCCAGCAGCAGCAGCAGCTGCCTGTCAGCGTGATGGATTGTGCAAGGCAGCGGCATCGACCACAGCCAAGTTCAGGCATGCGACAGAAATTCTCAGAGCAGGGGCCAATGTGAGACTGTCCGAGCGTTTCAGAAGGTGGCCTTGGAGAAATAACCCCACGGACCCACCGGGCTGCAGAGCCGTCCAGTGCTTGTTTGTTTAATTGGGATGTATTTCTCTGCTCCCCAAGAGAAAGTTTAGAGGGTGTTTTCTTTGTATTGGCTGGGAAGATGAGAATTTGTGGAGGATTAAAACAGAGAAAGGAAGTTTTGTGGTTTGGTTCTCTTAGGGCTTTTTTTCCCCCTCTAGAATTTATTTTTCTTTGATTTTGGTGAGATAAATCTCCCTTCATCCCCCCCCACCCCCAGACAGACAGAGCAGGAGCAAAGGACAACAGATACGGAGAAAAGGAACTCATCTTGTGACAGGAGAGACAGGGGCAAGTCAGGCCAGGACTTCTCAGGAAAATAAAAATGCTCATTGGTCCTCTAGACCTGAAAGAAACAATTGTCTTCTCCCCACTGCCATATCCCTGCTCAGCAAACCTTCCCCCAAAATGTGACAGCTTGGAGACAGGCCAGTCATTGCCTGATTGGAATTCAGCAGCACCACCACGGCACGTGGGGGATGGAGGCAGCGAGCAGGGAGGAGGCACCGCACGGCTCTGCCCTACTCGTGCCTTCTGCAGCCCCTGCCCATCCCCTCCATGCCATGGTCAAGCTGCTGGCATGAGATATGGACCACAGATGGCCCAGAGGACCATGGGGACATGGGTCACACGTAGTGCTGAGTTTGCATGCCAGCCTCTGCCAGCTGCAGCATTTGGGACTTGGAAAAGCAAGAGGATGGATGCAGAGATCATCTGAACTGTATGAATCCTCCCCATGGCTCTCAGTCCAAGAGCTAAAACCCCAGGTTTCTTCTTCTCTTCCCGGATCTGACTCAGTGTCTGCCCCTCTTCCTCACTCCTGCACTGGGTGGGAAACCAGAGCAAACAGGAGAGAGGAGAGGAAAGATCGCCTGTGCCAAAAATATTTGCACATGGACATGGGGACACACACAGACACACAGCTGCAGGATCTGGGCAGTTTTAGGCCAGGGAACTCCTCGTGGTAGGTCCTGCTGATGGGGCCAAGCACTTTCTGCTTTGCAACCTCTTGTGCAGTGAAGGGACTGCCTGGGACACTCTTTTGTCACCGTTCTTCTGGTACAGGTGTAAAAGCAGAAGCAGAGCTGCAGCTGATTTCTGTGTGGCAGAAACAGGGACAGCTAGAGCCAGTCACGGCATCATCTCTCACTGGCATCTGAAAAGGTGTGCCACCCTCTTTGCCCTCTGGACTATCTGTGGCAAAGGGGACAGAGGGGACCTTGCAGCTCAGCAGGTCTCTTTGGGCTGGTGGACCCACATGAGCCCTGCACACCTGCAGCACCCAGTTTTCCAAGCATCCTCTTTCATGAGCTAGGGACTGTGGCTTCAAGGTCAGAAGAGGTCAACTGCATCAAATCCCATACAACTGGTTAAGATTCCTCCCTATCTTGCTCTCTCCTACTCCTGACTCCTGGATTTCTGACACTGCCTCTGTACTCACTTCTGTCTCTGGGATGGACCAGACTCTGTGTTAGCCTCTTCATCTCCTTCCCTGTGTGCTCATCTCTTCTTGCCTCTTCAACTGTCATCTCTATCTCATCTCTCATGTTCTTCAGCCACGATTATTGCCAAAGTCCCTGTCTTCCAACTTCCACCCTAGATTTGCTCCAGTCCAGCTCCCAGATGAATTTTCCAGCTGCATCCTCCCCACCACTTTGGAACAGCCAGATGTGCTCTTTGTTTGCAAGCTTTCCCCCTCTTGGCCTTATGACTTGTATCCCTCCTTTTCCCCCCTTCCCAACTTCTCAGTCCCTCCCTGTGCTCCCCAGGACCGTGCTGTGAGCAGTGCCAGCTCCCTTCTGAGTCTGCCCCTCACCAAGATGCCCACAAAAAGGCATGAATAAGGCTAGTCATGTGCTAAGACCTCATTATTTCATTGCACTCCTCACTCTGTCTGTCACCATCTGAGGGCTCTTGTCTTGAGCTGTGATGGGGCTGCTTTCTGGCACACAAACATCCTTTCATTTGGAGCAGCCTGTGAAGGGGCCTCTTCAGCATGAGGATTGTGTATAAATAGCTCACAATGCACCTCACCCTGTGATCACTGCAGGGACACAATTAATGAACAAGCCCATGGTACATAAAGGTGCATTCAGACTGTGAATATCACAAGCATTTCAAAAAATGAGTTATTCTGTGTTATCTCAGCACCAAAAGCTGGTGGGATTTGCTTTCTCAGGCTCTTTCCAACAGCACTGTCTGTGGCCCTCCAAATATCCATCAGCCTGGTATGAAGCCCTAGGTTGCTATTACAAAGGAAAATTTGGATTCGGCAGTAATTTTTATGGATGTAGAGCAATGAAAGTCTGTTCAAAGAATCAGATATAGAGAAAAAGATCAAGATGCATCATCTGTTCCTCTTCCCAGTGATAACCCTTTTGTTTTCCCTGCCCTGTGGCCCTCGACAAGAGGAGGCAGAACAGACCCTCTTGCCTAAAACAGCTGCCTAAACCACCATGCACAAGGCTTATCAGAGTCGGGATCAGTGCAAGCCCAAATTATTGCACACTGAAAAATATTTAACATTTTATTGTAGGGAGAGGGGTCAGCCTCCCATTGCTTGATGAACCCTCAAGTACATCCTGCCAGCAGCTGTAGAACTAATTACAGCCCCACGCCTACCCCACGGGACCTCATTCCTTTTCCCAGAAATGGGGGAGAGGTCCCTGCTCATACCAGTCTTCCCATGTAGGAATTGGGCTTGGTTTGTTTTTATGTTCTACATATAAACAAAGAGCTAAGACCTGAGAGTCCATCTGAAAAAAATAAATTGGAAGTAATCAATGGGCATAAACTTCATAAAATTTCAGTAAAAGTTTGTTCTGCCTCTTTGTTAGCCTCTTTCCAGTTTTGTTTTTAATGGATTTTCTCCCAGTTTTAAAATCACATTGTCTAGGACAAAATGAAGGAGAAGAGAGCCCCACTTACACGGGTTTAAGTGGTGCCTCAGGAGTATGTTACTTATCACATGCTGGAGACATGTGCAAGAGGGAAAAATGAGCTCTGGATAAAGAAGTTTTGAGGCTAGGGGAGGAATCTGTGAATCCTTTCTGTGGGATCTGAAACAGATAGCTTAGGAAACCAGCAAGTGATGTGAGTAAGGTTCCTTCAGAGGTCCTCACCTTGACAGAGATGTGGCATGTTTCCACAGAATGATAATTGATGTCCTTTCCAGCCCCAGGGACCTCTCGGGGCCTCTAAGTGCTGTCTCCTGGCTCTATGCCACGCATGAGCACACATTTCTCAGTTCACATACTCTCCACTGCAAAGTTTCCACCACTCTGCCATGCAAACACCTAAAAAGCAGGCTCCATGTGCAGGGAACCGCTGGATCAACATGAGGGATGAGAGAAAATGCAGTGCCCAGATGTGCAAGTACCCTAATTCCTGTGCTATGGCTCACTGACTCTGCTCCAGGGCCTCAGCTCAAGGGGCTGATCCTGCTGCCCTCAAGGGCAAGCAGAGGCACTAATGGGGATTGCAGGATGGCAAACAAAATACAGCCTCCATCAAAAACTAACAACTGTCCTTCCTGAGAACGAGGCAAGGGCTGCTCCCCTTCTTAGATACCATTTGTTGGTGGCAATCAGGGACCGTGGGTCCTCCCACTGGGACCAGTGCCAGGTGAGGTGGTGCTCCAGGAAGGACTCTCTCCTGCAGACCACTGAGTTCAACACAGTCATTGCCTCCTCATCACCACCCCCAAAGAGCTGACCATGCAGCCTGAAGAGCAAAAAGGGTCCTTAAGGGCAGAGGGGATCTTCTCTGAGCCCTAGTGTGCATCCATGTCTGATTGGAGAGCAGGAACCAGTGATCCCAGCACCCAGTAAGGTCCCGGCATTGCTGCTTCCTTCCCTGCTGTGCTCAGTGCAAAGATTAGAGCTCCTGGGATTCCAGGTGGGGGTCAGCAAAGTGCTGTTGGATACAACCACTCTTCAATACCATCACCCTCAAAAACATGGGCACATTGCCTCAGCACGCAGGGTTTTGTTTGTATGAGGTGACTGACTCTGAGCCCACCGCACAGCAGGAATTTTTAATGTTATTGTTCTGCCTCAAAACCGTGAGATTAAATTTCTGTGCCTCTGTTTTTCTAAATGTCCCTCATGCTCAGAGAGGCTTTCCCTTATGCATTATGCACCTTTGCAGCCTGCAGGGGCTGGAGCAGAGCTTTCCCAAGCATGTGCTCTGGGAACTGGAAATTGTTTACCATTGGCCATAATGGTTATTTCACACCCACACCAGCAGCTCAGACAGAAGCTATTGATAAAATATTCCTTACACACTACAGAGAGCTTTCTTTGCTGGCCCAGCTGTGAGAACATTTGCAAATGTTATATATCATATGCCTATTAGAAATGAGTACATTCACTAAATTTTCAGAGAGGTGGCTTAACAAAGTGAATGTCACATGGAGAAATGCCAGTGTGACGAAATTACTGCACCCTTTCTTAAGATTTTGAGCACATCGGGTTTGAAGCACAGACACTGTTCATCCAAGCATATGAAGGTGATGAAATCCTGTTCACATCACACACTCCAGGAACCTAAGGCCAGGATGCCATTGGATCACCCGGCAGCATCTGAGCCTTGCATTTTCTCCTGCTCTCAGTGTGAGCCCAGTCCCCTGAGTTTGTCGGGCTTCAAGGCAAAAATAATCAACCACTTTCTTCTTTAGTTGTTCCAGTGGCTGATGGCACTAACCATGATAAGTGTGCAGCTTAATTCTGGCTTGTGTCTGTCTGCTGTCAGCTACAGGTCCTTGCTCTGCCCTCCCTGTGAGGTACTCAGAGATGTCTCTCCAGGGAGATGCTGCAGGGATAATAAGGTCACCTCACCATTTCCTTTCTGTGAAGAAAACAGAGCTCTCTGAGCCTCATGGTTCAAAGCATCTTCTCCAGTCTTTAAGCCACTCCTGTGCCTTCTTTCTCCAGGGACCAATGGCCTAAGCTGACTCTGCAGGGCAGTGGAAAGAGAACTGTGGTTTTTACCCTACAGCCAGGTCCAGCCCTTCTGTGCTGCAGGGAGGTGTCTGTCACCATCCCCATGTCCCCAAGCAAGACCACAGCATCTCCAGGAGGTGATGACTCTTTTGGCATCAGTGACCTCTGCTTCTCTCTGAATCCAGAATGAGGTGCTCCAGCATTCACTGTGTGAGCAGGCCTGACTTGACAAGCAACCCAGGGCACTGTTATTATCTTAACTACTTCTTGTCTAGTCCCACATTCCTTTCTCAAGGTAAAAAAGTTGCTTTGAATGTCACAAACCAGATGGATTAAGGCATTGGGGTTACAGCTTTAAAATCACGTACAGAAGAGATTCCCATGCCATTTGCTTCTCCCCTCTATCCCCCCTTGCCACTGCCATTCCCCAGCTCTCTTTCCCTCACA
>NW_008238988.1:3181279-3215613 GCF_000691975.1 Corvus brachyrhynchos
GGCTCAGCTGTGTCCTGCAAGAAGAGAATAAAAGAGAAGTGATGGTGGGCTGGGTGAGAAATCCTTGGGGTGCACATCATCCACCTGTGTGGTAGATCTCCTGACACCCAGCTACTGCAGCTACCATAGAACATAAAATCTTAAAAACAATAGTTGTCTCAGAGCCCCTAATTCCTTTGGATCTGTGTAGCAAGATAGGAGGTAGGTGATGGCTGGTCAGTAATGCCTTTGGAATCAGCTCTCCACGATGAGTGTCCTCCTCTCATCCATCCACCATGGATGTCCATTCCTCCATCCTGCCCCCCACGACAGGTGTCCGTGATGGAGAAGGACATGTACACACAGCAGTAGCACAGACACACCTGGGGCACCACGTAGTCACACTCAGCCCATGTTCCAGGGGCTGGTGGGCTGATGTGACCACGGCCACCTCCTCCTGCACCTCCTCTCCTGCCATGCTGCTTCGTGCTCACAGGCACGCTCTGTTGGGGGTGGAGAGAGAGTGTCCTTTCAGCCCTTTGGCTTCAAAGTGCAGGGATGTTTTTCTGCAAGGCTACCACAGGGATTTTTAAACAGGCTTCCCATTCATACAGAGGTCAATTAACTCAGGCACCTTCAGTGGTATTTCAGAAACCCCCAGATACTGGAGGGCTTTGAAACGCTGCCTGCAATCACAGAGCTGGGCTCTGTGATCACCTGGACCCACACAGCAGCACTGAACACCAACCAGCCCCGGGTTTTGACAAACGCTCATTTACCTCTACTCTGCATACACCACCACCCCACAAGAAAGAAGGGTTGGTGTAATTAAGGTCACATAATCTGGTGGTTGCTGTATTATCCATGTCCAGAAGCTCCAGGCTGTTTTCTTCTCACAGTCATGGTGAAGAAAGAGCAACACTGTGCATGAGGGCAGTGGTGTCTGCAGGACACAAGGAGACACTGTAATGTTAAACCTATTTTTTCCTCACAGCCCAACCCCATTCCTCTGTCCTTTGAAACATCCTTGCTCTGAGTGCCAAAGAGATAGCATAAAAAAAAAACTGTCTTGAATCTCACAGAAAAGGCCAAACCTCCCATGCCCTCTGTACAATTTACATAGGGGTGAGGGGAGAAGAAACCCAAACCATCACTTGATTTGGCAGGTCTGTTCCTGGGAACCCTGAAGGATGTTTGACCTTCTCCAGACAAGCATGGCAGTCGCCCTGCACTTCCAGAGAAAGCTTCTGCAGTTCTGGGAAATTCCGGGAGGGGTTCAGAGCAGGCACTGAGCTCTCTCAACCAGGAAGTAGGAGGACAGTCTGCAAAGCAGTTCACTCCAGAGAAGCCTGGATGGGGAGAAAAGAAAAGAGGCGCTTTTTCCACACTAAGATTAAACCTGGCTATGGGTGTTTGTGCACAATAACTTTTTTTGGCATTGCCCTTGGTTGAGTTTTGTCAGGAAAAGAAGGAAGAACAGCTGAAACAGTAACACTTCCCTCTCTGAGAAGCTGAACAGAGGGTCCTCAGCACAGAGAAGAGCTGCATTTCCTCTTGCAGTGCTGAGCCCTTGGAAAATGCTCCCTATGTGGATTTGGTACCAGACATCAGGATGCTGAATGAAGGGGATATTCAGAGCAACCTCAGATGGGACACATGATGCTGATGATAAATCCATCCCCTGATGCTGGACAGATATGGGTGTCCACAGCTAAAATAAACAAATGGTCCAGGCAAGCTGACAAGCTTGCTTAGATTCTGCTTGGGATGAATCGCAGTGCCCTTTGATCCCGTGATGTTTCTGGCGCCTGTGTTGCTGTCTAGCAGCAGGGTATATTTTTCCAGCCCCAGGAGCAAGTGGATGCAGCTGCCTATAGCTGATTTATAGTAGGAAGTGATTAACAGGAAATCAAAGCTTCTCACACAGTAAAAATTGCTTGTCTTTTCACCTCCACCATCAGTGCAACAATTAGAGCTCTGGGGACTTTGGCTGGGAAGATCAGAAAAGTGTTTTGTGCTCAGTATAAATGACTTTCTGCCATGACTCACAAAGGATGCTCACAGCAGGCTGCACCTGCCTGTACGTCCTGGGCATTGGTAGCATTTGCATTCGGTCCCATCCCAGGGATTTGAAATTCACATTCCTGTGCTCTCTGCAGCAATGCAGAGATTTGGTCCTGGATTTGGATTTGCTCTATTGATCTTGTCATTGTCTAGGATTTGGGTCTCCTGCACAATTTGTAGCTCAGAATAGGTTTGAGTGCTGTGGAGGGATTGCCCCTGGCCAAAAACCCCATGGGTTATGCCATGCAAAATGTCATCTTTTATCAAATGTCTGAAGAATGTAGCATAATAAGGGCTACATTCAAGAATTCTAGAGCCTGCCAAAGCATGCTTATCACTAACAATGGCTCTGGATTACCAGACGTGATTTAGGAGTTGGTTACTGCTTGCAGTTTCTGATAACTGCTCCCATCAGTTTCAGAAGCCAATGAAGCACTTGTTTATTACTGCAAAAAACTTCAGACCTCATGGGACATCCGGCAAATATCTCTGTGCTTCTAAGAGAAGATTTGACTCTGGCTGAATCCCCTGTAAGTGCAAGGCTGAGTCAAAGGAGGAGGATTTGCCATCAGCGTAATCAGAAACATGGTGAAAGGGAAGGATGGGATTAAGACTTGGCTGCTAGCAAGCATATGTCACTTCAATTAACTGTGTGGAAATTTCTGTGTTCAAGATAGTGATAAAAATCAAACAAAGAAGTGTGAAAATGCAGCTCTGGAGCTCTGGCTAGTTAAACATAGAGGTGTGTGTATACAAACACACAAATGCATGCTGATCTTTTTTAGTGTTTAATAGTACAAATAAAGGTCTTAGTCTTAACAAGTGAACGTCAGGGCCAGCACTCAAAATATCAGAAAAGATAGCTATAGCGCCCCAGCTCCTCCTTACCTCCCCAAATCAAGCTCCCAGGGTGACTTTTCAGCCAGTGTGACATCTCCACAGGCAGCAATTCTCCCTGTTAACCTGTGACCTTATACAGCTCACATCTGCACAGCATCCCCCATGCACAGCAGCAGGGTAGCAGAACTACTTCTCTCAGATCTTCTTGGGTTTTCCCTTCTGGTTTTGTTCCCAAGGCACAGGCTGCATCTTAAGAGGGTGCCTACACCTGAGGAGAAGCTCTGTTTTTGGGTGGAAAACTGCCTTCTAGGTAGAGTGCTGGAGCCTGGACTAGTTTGTGTCCACAGAAGACAAGGTTTTGAAGGAGCTGGGAGAAGGCAATGCTGTCTTACCAAGAAGAGAAAGGCAAGGTAGAGAACAAGTGTGTCACACCTGTGTCACACCAGCAAATGCACCCCTACAGGAATGGGACCCCACACAGGATCTTCAGGGTAAGGGGTCTTTATAACCACATCCCTGGCAAGGTCTTGACACCACTGAGATGTAGGAACTTCTCCAGTGGGTGAAGCTGCACCACTGGCTACATTTTGCAGACCAAGCTTCAGGCAAATTCAAGACAACAGGAGCTAGAGCAAGACCACAGCAGTCTCAGAGCAGCAAACCAGGGACAGTACCACCAGCTACATGGGCAGACTGGAACATGTATTGGATATAGAATCATGGAATGGTTTGGGTTGGAAGAAAGCTTAAAGACCACCTGGTTCAAACCCCCTGCCAGGGGAAGGGACACCTTCCACTAGGCCATGTTGCTCTGAGCCCCATCTGGCCTGGCCTGTAACATTTCCAGGGACAGAGCATCCACAACTACTCTGGGCTACAAATGATCCATTGCTATTGCTGAAGACCCCAAAAGGCATTCTGTAGATTTTGGGAGGGAACCCTATAGTAAAAGCACAGGGGAACAGGGCTGGTTTATTTGGTCTTTCTGCAGCAAAGGCAGGATCTGTCCCTACCTGAAGGAAACAGCAGCTGTGGGAAGCACCAAGAAGAACAGCGTGATCCATCTTTACTCTAAGCGCCTCATGGTTTGCTGTAATCAAAGCAGTAGGTCACTCTCTCTTCTATATTTTGCAAGCCACTTTCTTTGTAATGGATATCTGGTCTGGGGAAACTTCTTTGTAATCATGGCAATAAGTTACTTTTATTGGCAGCAGTAGGAAAGATTCAAAACTCAACAAAACAGGATTATTTCTCCAGCACAATAATAACAGGGATTTGAGAAATCTTGCCCCTGTGCTTTATCTTTCATCAACATGAGACCAGAGGTCTTTCAGCCAGGGATAATTCCAGAAGTGAAAATTGCAGCAGAAATCCTTTTTCATGTCTTGCAAGAATTGCCCGTGAAAAGGTCTTTCTTCCCTGATCTGTCCCCCTCCCACTGACAACATTGTTTTTCAAAACATACATGTGTTTATTTGATCTTCCTTTATTTTAACTGGAGGTTTGATTTCTTTCCTGATTGGGTGGGATGCATTTAATTAAAAAAAAAGAAAACGCAAGCTCACCAACATCACTCATCCTCGTGATCTTGTAAACAGTGCTGCAGTGGTAGGTAGATACAGGCATCCAGTTTTCCCTCTCTGTGTCTGTTGAAGCCAAAGAAGTGGGAGGGTAATCATGTCCTTAGGGTGTGAAAAATATATGGATTCATTTTATAGACCAACACATATTTCTCCTCTGAAATTTATGGCAACATTGCCAGCATGAGGCTGGGGTGGGATAGGAAATGAACAATTAGCTGCTCTTCCAGGAGTCTTCTGTCCTTCTGATCAACAGATCTGGGTCCCTTTAGCCTCTTCAGCATAGCTTCAAAATTAAAGAGAACAGAACAACTTCAAATCTTAGCCCTGAGACTCCATCCAGTTCTCACAGACACAGGCAAGTGTGTGTATTTACTGAGCTCCAATTCAAGTGTTCTACTTGTATTTTACAGCTCTTTTCTGTGCCTGTCCTGAAGCAGACAGGCAGACAGTGCTTGTTAGCTTAGCCTAGGAAGACCTCTCTAAAACCTTCTGAAGACACAAGAGGTAGGATGTCATCTGAGATTAAGTGAATCTGAATTTTGGTGTCTAAAATCTTGTTATTGCATCTTAAATATTAAAATAACTGGATTTTTTTAATAGGCTGACCCATATTAAAATATAAGGTAACATTGCCAAGTGAGGCAAGGATGAGGACATCAAATCAGCAATCAGGATCTCCAAGTGGTGAAAGAGCATTGAGACAGACACCAAGAATTGTGTCCCTCTCTGTGGCAAGGGGGTTGGAACTGGAGGGTCTTTAAGGTCTCTTCCAACCCAAACCGTTCTATGATTCCATAATCAAAATCAATTGAGGAGAGGACACCTAAGAGCAACTGGAGACTGTTAAGCCAAGAAGATTTTGTCTGCTCCTCTGGGAGGTTTTAACTCACATTGAAAAACAAAACTTCCAACATTTGGAAGGTTGTGAGACCTTGTATTCCAGCCATAAATTCTTCTGCTGTACCTAAGAGACATGACTCTTGAAGAGGTTAAGTTCTTGGTAAGTGAAGTTCTTAGCAAGCAATCTTTTCCCACTGAGTTGGCCTCTTCAAGTTTCTATTTGTGCTGCTAATGAGGTTCCCACAGTCTCCAGGAAGCTGGTCTGAGTTCTAATTAAACAAGACTTGAGGAACTCTTCTGCCAAAGTAAGCGTTGGGTCTGCCCACCCCATTGACAGAGGAGTCCTGAAGGCTGGATACACGGAGCCTGGAAATGTAAATCACATATTGACATGGGGAGTTAAACTCTCCAGTGAGGGTGCTCTCTACAGCTGCAGCATTTATTAAACCTTTGCCATCATCCAAAAACAACACTCACAACTTGAACAGTCCCCAAGGCTAGACAGTCTTCCAGGATTCTTCTGGCCATGTTCTGATCAGGAGATCTGGGCTCCTCTGACCTCTTGAACATGGTCCCAGGCCATAAGAAACAGGACCTTAGACAATATGGCTCTGGGACTCCATCCAGTCCGTCACATAAAATGTGCAGGAATATACATTTACTGGTGTTAGAATATGCTCATGGAGATGCAGTATTCCAGAAACAACCATGGCACAGACATCAGGACTACAAATGCCAGCTTAACTGGAGCAACATGTCTCCATGGGCTTCCCAATTTTTTGGAATATTTACTATATATATTTTCCTATTATCTAAACCATTTTAATTGGTGAGCTCCAAAAGGCTTTCATTCACTCCAAACGGAAATGCCAAGCCATCCATTCAATGGAAATCACAACTCTGTCCTCCCCATGAGCGTCGCTGTAAGAAAAGGGGCTGACTGAAAAACCCTAAACTGGCTTCTCTTCCACTCCCATAAAAAACAGTTTTTCATGGTGTTCTATGCCAGGTCCTGTGATGAGGGGGCAGCAAAGAGAGAGTGGGATAACTCTCCAAGGAGATATGTAGCAGAGACAAGATTAGTGTCTGTTCATCCCAGGCCAATACAAACCATCCAGTCTGGGAGCACTCAGGCATGTGACAGTGTCTGCAGGCTCTGAAAAGACAATGAAGTTTTTCCAGCCAGTGCTGTCATAAAATCCCATAGTCCCCAGCCTCTCTGTCCAGACTGAGGAGAAGCAATCCTCACACAGCCTGTGTAACACAAAGAAAACAGCCTGTACATCTGTTTTAAAGGGACAGGTTATTACTCAGGCCAACCAAGCCCAGTGATGGAGGAAAATGTGTCCAGTTTCCTAATGGTAACCCTCTGTGGAGGCGACCACTTGGCCATGCCCATATTATGTGGCTGGAAGCTCCTTCGCCCCAGCTAGGGTTGACATAGGGGTGAACAGAGGAGAAAGCTCATGGTACCTCTTTCCTACACGAAGCTCAGGAAGTCTGTACCAGGCTCAGGCCTCCAGTGAAGGTAAATCCTCTGAGCTGGTGACTTCCAAATGTTTGTGGTTCCAAACCCCATACTGTACAGATCTGGTCAGAGGGAAGAGGACACTGGAGCATCTCTGGCTCGCAAACCTGGGCACCAGGACATGTGAGGAAGAAGTGGCTGGTGCACATGCTGAGGTCTCATTCCAACACAGAAGGAAACTTTTATAAACACTTAAGTTCAAAGACTCCCTGCCAGGCATGAACAGGGAGGCTGAGCCATCCCTCACAGTCAGTACTGACTTCACCTTCAAACTGAGTTTTTATGGCTGTAAATTTGGCTAGGCCAGTGTGTGCAATAACTTGGAACAATACTTCCCAAAGAAGGGGGTCCCAGATGGCCTGTGCTTGTGTAGGACTGTGTGAGCTGATTGCAGAGCAGGTCCTACAGGATCAAACCATTAAGGGCCATATATGTGGCAGTAAAACTGTGGAAAGGCTCCTCTTGCCAGGAAAATGTTTAAAGGCTTTTTGTTGATAAAGCAGTTTTATCATGGGAGCTAAGCGCCTTAGAGGAAATATTAGCAGTATGTGTGGTCAGATAAGCAGGAAGGCGTGAGTAGGAGCTGCTGCACTGCACAGCCCACTGCTTGCTCCAGCTGCACATCAAAAAACCTACATGGAGAGGGACCAGGGAGAGAAATCTAAGGAGCTGGTAGCAAATGTTAGAAGACTCAGCTCTGGAAAAGTCCTGCCTGATAACTGGGGAGCCAAGAGACACAGCACTGAGCATGGAGAAGGGCAGGCTGTTCAACCCAGTTGCTCCACAGCCTCCATCATCCCAATCCAGGACCTGCTGGCAGCAGTGGATGGACTCCCATCGATTTGGCCGGGGCTTGAATTGGGCCCTTTGGGAACCAGGACAAAAGATGAAGTGTCCGACTTTAACTGATGGCCCATCCATCACCGCTGCCCAAACTCCTCTTGACAAGTAGAGGGAAAAACCCACAAATTAAGTGACCATCGCCTGCCTTCTCTTTTCTTGCCGATTGTAAAGGAGAACTTTTGACCTTTCTGCCTCATACATCACAGCTTGGCAGGAGCTGGTCGCTCACCCCGGCTGAACTGTGCCATGCATGTAGCCCCATACAAGAGGTGCCTTTCACGTGCTAAATGATCCTTTCCCTGCTCCTCCTTTGCTCTACTACAACAATATAGAGAGGGACAATGGCACAGCTCCATGGCAGAAGGAGGAGGCTCTCATTAGGAGCCTCTTGTTAGGGTTGAAAGACTGGCTGGATCATCCTGTTCTTTTTCTGCTTGGGACTGATTTCCGGAAGAGTCTGGTGGGAAGCATAAGTCTTATCCTGAAGGCTTTTTACCCTCCAAGCAAGCTCACCAGCAACAAACTCACAGAGCATGGTCAGGATGCTGTCAGTGGGACTGAGGGATAATAAAAGGCTGCTTGGGGCTGGGAATTGCACAAGGAGTCAGCAGTGTCCTGAGGACAGGATGGGAATATGGAGAGCTCTCCCAGGACTTGAGGCAGGCTTTGAAACCCTTAAGCTTGCCCTGCGTTAGTGGGGTCAATTGCATCCCAGGCAGTGTGGCTGGGATAGGCCCCCTGCAAAGCCCCACAGAGGCACAAAAGATGGTAATGCCTGTGAAACGTTGTTTGGGCTGCAGAGACACTGAGTGCCTTTGGGATGTGTACATGGAAGCACAGCTCCCTGGGGAAAAAGTGAGCTCTTCCTCCAGAAGTGTCCATGTCTAAGAGAACATGCCTCTGCCATTAACTGAAGGAGGCAGCGTGGTGGCTTTGAAAGCCTCTGAAACAGATATGATGGCACAGGAAGCTGGTAATTACCAGGGAAAGTGAAACTATGCAGCCATATGACTGCAAAATTGGGATTTTCCTGTAAAATCTTTCCTACAGCTCTACACCAACGTACTGGCCAAAGGCAGGACTTCTTGTACCAGGCACACGCTCCATTGCCCCACCAAGAGCAGATGTTGTGCAGAGGCTGCCAGTCACGTGCAGTTATCACTCAGAGAAAGCCTTGCCTAGTTTGAATTCAGGGATGTGCTGCTGGAGGAAATAAAAAGCATTACAAATCCCACAGATTTAACACAACAATGTATTTGCTGCTGTACATCATCACGGTGTCTTGGTGTGGGCCAGAGGCTGTGTCACAGACCAGGAGACAAACCTGAGAGAAGAAAACGCTGCAGGTGATGCTGAAAAGGCATTTTTAAGCTTTGCCACAGAGTGCATGTTGCAGTCCACATTCCCACCTTGGAATCTGGAGCTCCTGACAACTCCTTGCTCTCAAAAAGGTCACAGTCAATCGTCTCTCAGTGACAGAAAAAATAATCCACCACCAAAGTCTGGATGTAAGCAGAAATTTGGGGCCATTTTTTCTCGACAGTTTTCCCAACTGGGTGGCACTGGGTTATATTGCAAATGTGGGGTTTCTGCTCCCCAAGTGAAAACCTCTGCCAGATTTGTTCATGCATTTATTTAGTGTTTTGGGGCAAGTCCCGCTGTCAGTGCCCATTTCCTCATGTTTTCCAGGGGACAGCATCCTTGCCATGCCCTGGGAATATTTGGAAGGCATTTCATCCCTGCTGCAAGGGTGGTGATAATAGTGCATAAGATGTGAAGATCTCAGGTCATCTCCAAACTGCTCTTCACCCCTTGAGCCAGGTTTTTATGGTGGCAACTGGAAGCAAATGTTGCTTAAAAGACAGTGTTTATCACACTACAGACCAATGAAACAGTGCCAAAAATTAATCCACTTGATGGCCCTTTTCCTTAAAATCATTCTGTATTGTGCCTCGGCTTGCTCTGTACCTGTGAATTTGGGAACCAAACCTGAAAACCCAAAGAAGGCAAAATAATGGAAACTGAAAAGCATAGCTCAATATTTTTAAAATCCTGAACTTTTATAACAGTTTATGAGCTAATTGGGGCTTCAATCATGACCTTGCACACAGAGAGAATGATCAGATCAGCACTCATGACCTTCCCTACAGGTGCAGAGAGTTGTTTCCATGCTTTATAAAACTGTTTAGGTTGGAAAAGTCCTTCAAGATCGTTGAGTCCAACCATTCCCCCCGGCACTGCCAAGCCCACCACTAAAATATGCCAAGTGCCACATCCACACATCTTTTAAATCCCTCCAAGGATGATGACTCCACCACTGCCCTGGACAGTCCGTGCCAGTGCTTGACAACCCTTTTCACGAAGAAATTTTTTGTAATATCCGATCTAAACCTTCATGCTCTGTGCTTTTCCAAAACAAGCATTTCCAGCATCAGTTTGGGCTAAAGGCAGTGAGAAAAGGAAAAGCACCACTGAGCATGGTGAGGAAATTCATGATTGTGGGGTAGACACCCATCCTTAATCTGGGAGTGACTCACATAGCAAAAGCTGGTGTCTGTGCAGTGCTTTTTGCAGGCACATCCACTGAAGCTAACAGAGAAGATAATAAACAAAGAAATTCCAAATCCAGTTGCTGACAAAGAGATATTAAAACCATTTTGGTCTCAGTCATACATTAAATTAATGGAACACTTGCACCAGGCATCTCGACTGGTCAGTGTCAAATTCTTAGTTAATGGCTGTAGGGAAGAGTATCAGAAATTATTAAGAAAAGTGGTAAGAAAACAAATTGCCTGTAATGACGCTTTGGTTAAACAGAACCTGGGGACACATTTCCTTCCTGGAAGAGCAGACCAGAACAGGCTGACAAACCCCCTCATTTCCAAGATGTTCCAAACCCCCGGAGAGACCCAGCTCGTTGTTTGACAGCTCAGGTGATGGTGGGTTTGAAGGTGTGACCCTGTGGGATCACAGCTTCCAGGCTGAAGATAGAAGAGCCAAGCTTATAGCTGAACAGCAAAGTTTGTGTAAGCATTCAATGCCCTCTTCAGAGGGGCCATGTCATCCTTCTGTTTGATAAACGTGGAGTGTTACTCTCCAAATGAAACCTTTTTCAAATCCAGGGCTGCTGGGCTGAGCTCATACCAATCACTCTCTAGCAGAAGTGTGAGCAGTTTACATGGATCCAGAAGGGGCAAATTCCTGGTCTACGGCAGATCTGTGTCCTGAAAACTGATACAGTCCTGAATAAAGAAAAGGAAAAGCAGAAAAAAAGGTTTGGGGAAAGATGAAGGCATCTGAAAAAGCTGAGGGCTTGAGGCAAGCAGGAGAATAATGTTTGTCACTGTAGGCAGAAAATTGTAGAATGGTAGAGTGGTTTAGGTTGGTCCTTAAAAATCGTCTTGTTCTACCACCTGCCAAGGGCAGGGACACCTTCCACTGCCCCAGGGTGCTCCAAGCTGTCCAACCTGTCCTGGGACACTTCCAGGGATGGGGCAGCCACAGCTTCTTTGGGCAACCTGTGCCAGGGCCTCCCCACCCTCACAGCCAAGAATTTCCTCCTTAAAGACAACATTAAGCAAAGAAATGGCTGATGCCATCCCCAGAGATCCATGTAAGCAACTGCTTCCATCACCTTCTAGTGAGGGACATGGGGCTGAGAAAGAAAATCAAACAGTGGTGACACCAGTGCTGGTGTGCAGGGACAGCAGAGCTATTTCCACTGCAGGGAGTTTGGCCCTCGGTTCTTACAAGGGGGAAAGAATCATTGTTTTTATGGGCTCAGAAAGACGCATAAAAATTTTCACGAGCCTAAAAAGGAATTGTTCAAGAAGCTTTGTGTGTGTCTCTGGACATGTCATTTCTGCAAGGAAACACAAATAATAAAAAAGACCCTGCATTGCTGCATTCAGGTCCCTCTTTTGGAGCAGCCAGGGGTTAGGTGTTACCAGCAGCTCCCCACAAGCATCAAGAGAAGCAGCTCCCAACATTGATTTTTGAAAGCCTGGAAGGTATTTGATACCTTGTCCAACGCTCTCCCCCTGGCCCCCACGCTCCTTGAAAGAGAAACATCTGTTCCCCTGGGACTTTCACTCCATGTCATATGGCCACCACTAAGTGCCTGTCCCCAGGCACAGCGAGGGTCCTGCCGCTGATAAAAAGGACGAGGGGGCTGGGAGCCCAGCTGGGGGCAGAGAGCCCTCCTGACCACAGGGAACAGAGATGAAAGGAGTGTGTATTTTCCCAGGTGATTCCAATAGCATCTCAAAGCCCCGGCTTTCTCACTCTGGCTTTAGCCCCAAAACAAACAAACTGGTGCCAATTTGAATAAGCCGAGGCCTGACTGATTTGAGCCTCTTGTTGTGTTTTCACAGTCAGCAACTGACTGGAATTCAAAGGGGAAGCAAAAAGAAAATAATAAGAGCAGAATGATAAGATTCCCCAACCCTTTCTGGTTAAAATCCCAGCCAGGCTTTGCAAAAAATGGGCCCAGAGAAGCCAGGGTTGTTCCAGCACAAGAATATCAAAGCTAAAAATGAGGGGAGCTGTCCCAGCAGGGGTCAGTGAGATAGCAGCTTGCTTTCTCTTAACTCCTGCTGCACCAGATAAGGGCTCATTTTTGGGACATGGGGCTGGAGCATCATTCCATCAGCCCACCAAAGCCAACAGCACTGCTTCCAGGGCTCTAGGACAAGCCTCAAATGCCTCAGGTCAGGCGGGTCTTCCCACCAGAGCACACTGGATCTGTGTTGGTAATTCTTCTGATCACTCAGCAGGTGCTGGGTGTTTTCAGGATTGCAGATACTGATAGAAAAAGAGGGGCACGGGGAAACATGTTCTGCCATTCCCAGCTGAAGGTAGAGATCATGTTGGGGTGTGATTGCTCCAGGAATCATAGAACCACAGAGTCACTGAGGTTGGAAAAGACCCCTAAGATCATTGAGTCCAACCATCATCTGGCATCACCACTAAACCATGTCCACATGTGCCACATCCACACATTTTTTTTAATGTTTCCAGGTATGATGGTTCCACCACTTCCCTGGGCAGCCTCTTGCAATGCCTGATCACCCGTTCAGTGAAGATAGGAGATGCTCCCCACACAGTCCCAGTCTTTTCCCATTTCACGTACAATGGAATCCAGCAGCGTCCCCATCCTGCTGCACAGCTTGGACTTGAAGTGTTTCTGTTTCAGACCCAAGGAAAGGATCACAAGCTCAGAAACTTCCCTTCCACTCCCCCGTCGTGCTGTTACAGGATCTGAGCAAAAAAAAAAAAGGGATTCTCTAGCAAATGTTTCTTCTATCACAACCTTCAGGAATAGGAGCAAAGCGGGATTAAGCATCCACCGGGTCATGCATCCCAGGCAGGGTCGCTGGGTTCTGGGGGGCAGCAGTGCCCTGACACCCCCCAGGTGTCTGCCAGAGAGGAGAGGAGACCTCTGAGGCCACCAGAGACAGACAGACAGACAGGGAAGGGACAAGGAGCTGCAGAGCAGAGAGACAAGCTGTCAGGCAGTTAACAAGGAGGTGAAGACTTGATGAACAACAAGCAAAAGGCTCGGTCTCCGCGCTGATCGGAAATGCCTGGCAAGCAGCAGGGGAAGGGTGTTGGAGCAGGGACAGGCTGGCAAGACGAGGACATAATTAACAGGGTATCAGTTCCCCTAATAAGAGCATGCTGGGCGAGCAGCACGTTGGCTCCTTGCTGACCTGCATAAGCTTCGTGGGCTCTTTGAAGTCGGCTCCTGCCGAGGCTGGGACACACACAAAGGCACCCACCGTGTTGGCTGCGGGGCCGGGGGGATTACCAGGAGCTGTGATTGGTCCCTGGAAAGCCCTGAGTGTGTTTTGGCTGATGCCAGCCACTCTGGTGGAGTGTAAAGAAGGGGACCCTCTGGGCAAATGCGGTCTTACCGTCCCACCTGCCCTGGCTGCAAAGGGAATCAGCCTCAGCTGAGACTGGGAATTCTGCTCGTGTCCTTGCCAGGCGCTGTCTTTCCTCATCAGATCCAGTTTTGTCAGGGAGAGGGATTCAGTGCGTATCTTAAATCTCTGAATCCTGGAGTTACAGGAATTGTTAAGAGAAGTATATTGTCGGAAAGAAAATCAGAAAACCTAAACTAAATCTATCTCGGAAGTCTAAAACCAAAGGGGAGTGAAAGGGTTCCATATTAATCAAATCTGATGCGACTCTTAAGCTCACCTTTGCTTTTCTGGGATGCTGCAGGGCTGCGATCCCACCTCAGGACTGGCACTGCAGGTGTCCACATGGCCATGCAGCCTCTCATTATTCCCACCGTGGCTGCATCCAGCTCCACTGACTGCGAATTCAAATCTTGCAGCCGTATGAACCCTTTGCAGGCATGTCTGAGAATCCCCCAGTTCTGCTATAGGTAGGAAAGAGAGAAGGGCATTAAACCTGTGCTCTCACAGGCGGGGCTGCTTCAGCTGAGTCCCCATCCTCTGCTCGATGAAGAGTGCCTGGGAATGGATGTGGTTTAGGGGGAAAGCCTCATCTAGTAGGAAAAAAAAGAAAAAAAGAGAGGTTTTATCACCTGGATGATCTCTGCAATCCACTAGAGTGACAAAGAAGAAGGCAGAAGTGAGCAGTTGGAAAGACGAAAGACGGTCTTTAAGAGAGTGTTAATATAGTTGTGAAACCACAGCCTAAGGGGACGTGTCCCTCCATCGGGATTCATTGCCCATCAGGAACAGGGACATTTCTCCCGCTCGGCGCTAGCCAAGGGAGGAGATTTCTGACGAGTCCTTGAGAGGCAGCCTGTCCCCAGACAGTGCCCCTGTCAGTCTGTGCAGAGGCACTGGGGGACCAGGGACACATGCCACCCACAGCAGAGCAGCGTGTTTTGGATCACGCCCTATTAAAGGATCAGCAGTAAACCTCAGAAAACAATTAAAAAATGACAATGACAGATGGGTTCATTCTACTGCGTCTGGAAACACTGCTTGCCCTTTCCAAGGCCAACCTCTGCCCTGGGGACCAGGACTCCAGTTTGAAACTTCCAGGGGGGAGCCCCCGCTCCTGCCAGTGGGATCCTGTTGTGCTCCCTTGTACGTTCTACAAACCCTGCTTGGGGCTGCGAGCCTGTGTTTGGGAAAAAGGCCTGGGCTTTCAGCATAGGGCAGACATACTTGCTTTGACTTTATTAAAAGGGAACACAAATATGTCTGCAAATGTAGCCATCTAGGAAAGGATCCACTTTTGTTTCCTAAAAATTAGCATCCTCCAGTCTAATAGCAAGCATTATTCTGCGTTTTGAGCCAGCCCAGATCTAATCATTGACAACAAAATAATTCATCTCCCTTGCTCTGCCCAGTAATTACTCCCAATATGTCATTTCAGTGTCAAACTTCCCAGAGTCATTACCCTCCCCAGCATCAGACTCCTCGGCGACGTGCAGGGCAGCCTGAGCCAGAGACTCCTGCCACAGTCAGCAAACGAGCATGTTTTACATTAGGCACATTAGGGGGAACAGCCTATTGCAAGGAATATTAAATTAAAGGAAAGCAGCAAGGAGAAGGATTCGACCCTGGTTATATGCAGAGGAACACAAGACCAGCCCTAGATTTACAGCATGTGGAGCACATTGTAATTTCCGTGGTCTATTTGTGCTCTCTAAATTTACAGACACACTTGTGTTAAATAACTCCAAGGACAGATGGCAAATTCACTCTTATGTTACCCTCTCTGCATCTCAGGACAGTCGTGTTATGCCATAAAGTCCTTTACCCCACAACTCTAAAAAGGGAAAACCTCTGTGGTCCAACACCAGAGCTCAAATGAGGAGCACAGCCTTGCTGAAGAAGTGTGTGTGTGTGTGTGTGTGTAGGTGTTACCTGACACGCCTGCCAGTGCAGCAGCCCAGGGCTGGGACGTTTCTTGCCTATGGCACAGCACCAGTGTTGCAAAATTTGTGCTCAGACCCCAATAAATCAGCAAACCTGTCCCATCTGCTCACCTGGGCAGACTCCAGCTGCACCACAGCCACTCACCTTCCCCAGGTATTCCCCCTCAATCCCTGAAGACCTTTCACAAGGAGGGACACATACTTTTTCCTCTGCTCCAGGCTTTTCCCACCTCCTGTCAGCCTATAGCAGCTGGGAAAAATATGGGATTCTCCATGAGGATTTACTAACACCAATGCAAAACGCAAACCCGCGTGTGGTTCTGCGTCAATGCTTTGCCACATAGGATGGCTCAGCCACCAGCAGTGAAATCTCTCATGGTTTGTGGGGCCAGACCCCTCACAAAGCAAGCCTAAAAAACCTGAACTCCTTGAAACACTAAGAAAAATGGGGAGAGAAAGATTTTCGGGGTGATGCAAAACTGAGACCATGGAAAGAGAGGAGATAGCTACAAGAACAACCTGGGTGAGAGGTACTGCTTACTGTGTGTGGTGTGTGAGTTTATAGGTGAAAACTTCCATGTGCTGTCCCTGGCATCCATGGTGCATATGAGCAGTTGGGAATAAAGTGGGCAGCACTTGGACCCTCCAAGAGCATGGTGAGGAGACGTGCCCTGTAGTAATCACACACTCTCAAGCATCCCCTGCCTGCAAAGTGAAATGAATTCATGACAGCAGCTGAAATTTATTATTATTATCAACAAATGTGATTTACTTGTGGGGAGTGAAACATGCCATTGCCATCTCTCAGAGGAAGGGTGGTGGCTGAAGAAGGCACAGCAATACAGCAGCATCTGAGCAGGTGCCCATTCCCTCCATGCAGCCTCTCCCCAGCAGATGTTAACATTGCTGGCCCCATTGTGGCAGATATTATCTTTGTATGGACACTTTGCACCACATCTGTTTTAGAAACATAATCCAGGGTGTACCAGAGGCCACATAGTTCTCTGTTGAATCCAAGGCACAGAAGATGAGGTCTAGGAAAGCCCTGCACAAGCACTGTGAGTTGCATATTCATGGAGTAACAAGAGATCAGAATTACTCAGCTGGAGCTTGTCCGGAGCCGAGGTGGACCCAGGGTTGCAGCAGCCGGGTTGAAATAGTTAGGGAGCTATAGGCTCAGCAATGCTGGACAGGGTGGTTTGGCTCCTTGTGAAGATAGAGGTCAGAAGGAAACTTCAGATCCTCCTCCAGATCCAGATTTTTCTGCAACTTGAGCATGCTTAGATCTGAAGGTCTGGCTTGGCCTTTTCCCTGCTGCTAACAGCATTCCGTGTGAACTGTGCAGCGTGCCGGAGAGTGCTAATGCCTTGCAGACCTGGGTTGTGTCATTCCCCAGCGTTATTTATACAGAACTATTTAAAAACACAGGGTAAAACTTGTAGCAGTGTCTACGTGGAAGGTTCACTTTATTTAATTTTATCCACCTACAAGCTGCGTGCCTTAAACTGACACCCCACTTGGACACAGCTGGAGTCTTCAAGGCTGCTTCACAAAGGACAGAGAAAAGCCTCTCCAGCAGGTCATGTGTCAATCCTAACCTAGATACACATCCTGGGAAGAGAAAAATCACCTTCTGGCCGTGGGTCCTTCTGCCCCAGCCCCACAGCCAGCTCTGAGCAGTTGCTGCAGCTAAAGGCGTGACTGTATCTGGGTAGAAGGGGTAGGATGAATCGTGTTGGTGTGACTAAAGGACCTGATCCCCCTTTTCACTAGTGGCTTAGGCGGCCCTAGCCAGGTTGTTAGAGCTGTCAGGGACCTAAAAATACCGATAATGATTTGCAGGCTGTTACAGTGAGAGATGCCAGGCTGTTACAGTAAGGGATGCCAGGCAGTTCAGCAGAATTTGGGCTCATTAGTCACATAACTGCCTGCTTGCTTTCAAAGAAGTTTCTTGCCCCGTTGTCCCAAACGTCTTGCACACAGCCTGCATACAGCTCCTGAGGCAGAGCGTTGGTCTAACTTGTCTGAGCAACTGGGAACACATCATCCCCCAGTTCTGGACTCTGAACAGTACCATGATACCAAGAACAGGAGAGAAAGAACAAGCCCAACAAATGCCAATGAAGACCAGTGCAAACTGGATATTAGGAGAAATTTCTTTACCGAAAGGATGGTGAAGCACTGGAACAGCCTGTCCAGGAAATGGTGGAAAAACTCTTCCTGAAGTGTTCAAAAAACGTGTAGATGTGATACTTTGGGACATGGTTAAGTGGTGGACCTGGCAGTGTTGGGTTAATGGTTGGACTCAATGATCTTAAAGGTCTTTTCCAATCTTAATGATTCCATTATTCTCTTCTAAATCACATCTTCCCTTCTCTGTAGACATCTGAGGAACTTCAGGCTTGTCTGGACTCTGTCTCCTGGTCTGTCTTCTCTTCTTCATGTCTGCTCCAGCAGGAGTGCAGGAGATACACCTCACTCCACTTCATGTCCTTCTAGGAAGAAGAAACTGGGCTAAATCCAAGCAGATCAGGGGGAAAGCTGACAAGAAGCTTTCATGAAGTTCCTCACCCTCTACAGGATGAACAGCAGTGTCATTGGCAGAAAAGAGCCAAAAGTGCAGTGGAGACAGCAAACCAGGTAACAGCTCCTAATACCTGTCCTCTTTAGCATCAGAGGCCACGTGCTCTGAGGCAGATCCTCTGCCTTTCCTTAGCTCTGGGATTATGCTGAGAGTGTCTCCTTAGACCTCCAGTGCTGGCAGACAAGCCCAGCCCACCTGATGCAGCAGCAAAGTGTCCTCTCTCCGCCTGTGTTTCTGCTGCACGAGCCAGCTTGGCTGTGTGGAATCCAAGGTGGCCTGACAGTAGTTTTGTCTGTCAGCAAAATCCCGAGGAAGGAAAAAAAAAAAGGAAAAGAAGAAAAGAAACTGTAGGGGGAGCAAGCATAGCAACAAGCAGGATAATCAGCTGCAGCTGAAAGCAGGGAGGGTATCTGTTTATTCCCCTGATTTACCCACTGCGTCTCAGAGCTTTCCACTTTGCAACTCCCATCCCAATGCTTGGAGAGCAAAAAAAAATACTCCCAGAAGCGAACTGCAAGAATTAGTCACTGCCAAATGTTCTTTTTGTCTGTTGGCTCTTCTCAGTAACCCCAGCAAAGCTGAAATTGTCTTTATTAAGATAATTGCTTTGCCGTAGACAATTTCATCTGTTGTCTGTAACATGAAGAATGACTGAAGGAGCTGAATCTGCTCCGTGCCACGTCCCTGTGCCAGGGTGGGAGCCCGAGGCGCTCACTAAATGCCAAGAGTGAGCCCTCCCTGCTGTTGGGCTGCCCAAAAAAGGCTGAGGACATCCCATCAGAGGCCGCTTTCAACACTCCCCCGCTGCTCCCTTTCCACAGCCCTCCAGCCACGAAGGAAATATGAAGTGTGAGGTATTACAAACCAAAGAAAATCTCACTTTAAAGGCAGGGCATTCAGGAAAAGAAACAAAAATAAAAATGGAGAGGCACAGCTAGAAAGAGGGCTTTGAAGGGCTGGCAGGGTGCTGGTTAATGCAGAGTGTTTCTACCTCTCCATCAGATCAGGCAGGGACGGAGCAGCCAGAAGGTCAGCGCTGAGTTGAGGAGGAACAGCCAGAGCACTTCAGACATGAAACAAGGCTTGGCAAAACTTTGGGAAATCGAGATTTTTGTCAGACTTTGCAAACTATTTTTGTCACTGCCGTTGCTGGGCATTTGGAGACAAAATAATAGAGGCTGAGGGAGAGGGACGGCTGTAATTTAACCCAGGGACCTCTGTCCTCTTCGAGGCTCAGAGGAATGGATGACCTGCAGACATTTCTTGTTGGTTTGTACACTGTGTAACATACCATCCACTGCTTCCCATTTCCTCTCTGCCTTTTGTTTGTTTTCTTTAGACAGGCTCCCTAGGCTATGTTTTTGCTCTTTTCCCCCTGTTTCAAAGATTTTCACTCTGTTGGATCTTTTCTCTCTGCTCTGAAGAGCTGCATTACACTGAGACAGAGCCAAACGTGGACAAACCAACTGCGGTGTCTGAATCAAACTGGAAATCCTCCCATCTAGATGTTGCCTTCAGGCTTCTGCTCCTCAGACCTGATGCCAAGCACTGGCTTATTCTGCATCCATTGAGGGCCAGGGCAGTTTATACCATCATTCTCAAAACCACAGTGGCCACAACAAGGTGGGGTGGTTTCAATTGTATGAATATCTGGCATTTGCCACTAATGGCCTCAAAGGAGGTGGGTACCAAGAGGATGTGCTCAGCAAGAGCCTGGTGTCTTCTCCAACTGCTTCAGCTGAAGCTGCACAAGGCCTGTGGGTAGTGGCATTGCTCAAAAAGTTTCACACATCATAGAATCATAAAATGGTTTGGGTTGGAAGATACTTCAAAGATCATCCAGTTCCAACCACCTGCCACGGAAAAAAACCTTCCACTATCCCAGGTTGCTCCAAGCCCCATCCAACCTGGCCTTGGACACTGCCAGGGATGGGACAGCCGCAGCTTCCATAGGCAACCTGTGACAGGGCCTCACCACCCTCACAGGGAAGGATTTCTTCCCAACATCCCATCCAACCCTGCCCCCTGTCAATTTGAAGCCATTCTCCCTTGTCCTGTCACTCCCTGCCTTTGTCAAAAGTCCCTCTCCAGCTCTCTTGTAGGCCCCTCACTTGCAGATCAACAAGCTTTATTCTTCTAGGACCAAGTGGGAATGGTTTCACCTGGTGGCATTTGTCCTTCTTTTTGCCTTTAAGTCTGAGGACATTGATTAGGAGCAGGCAGTGCTGAACAGGGAGATCCTGCAGACCCTGGGTTAAAAATAAGGCAAACCAAGAGCTGCAGTGTGCATTGACTCCTTCCAGACCATCTCCTCTGCTGTGTCATCACTCCCCAAAGGAACTGCTCATCATTTAACAGAAACTAATATCTAGTCCTTTTTTTTTCTCCCCTTGGTTTTTTTGGTTTTTCTTTCTTTTTTAATCCATTGCACAGGCACAGTCTGGAGAATATTTTCTGCAGCTGCCTGTGTGTCACCCATCTATTTTCTCAGAGCCCTGAGAACAATGGGCCCTGGTGTTTGCTGCCAGAGGCCAGGGCACAGCTCTGCTGTGCCATCTGTTTGGGGCAGTGGGACAGCCGCGCTCTCCTCCTCCCGCCTAGCACTTGCCTGGGGGCTCCAAAAATGGAGTCAGATGAGGCAGCCACAAGCATCCTGTGGTGGGCAGGGGCATGAGGGCTCTTTCCAGAATAAGGGAGAAGGTGACTCAGGGGATCCCCCTGCCTTTTGGGAAGCTGCAGTAACCAGCCTGGTGTTGGCCAGGTCTCTGTGACTTGCACCAGAGGCTGGTCTCCAAGGCTCAGATGGCTGACACAAATGATTCATCAGGGAGCTAATAAAATAGTCGATGCTGGGGATAACACCCTCAAGTAATTGTTAACTGGGGTCCTCCAGGTAACAGCTGGGACTGACAAGTAATAATGGCCAGGCCAAGAGAAAATTGCCGCGGTGCAGATCACTGTCAGAGGTGTCTGCTGCTCGTGATGGATATCTCCAGCACGTCTCTCCCCATCTCCTGCTTCCCCAACGGGGAGTGAATCCACCCTGCTGGAAACCCCCTGCCTGCCCCCCAATTACATCCACAGCAACCAGATAATTTTAGAGATTGGTCCCCAGCCACTGCCTACCCTGAGCTTTGCAAACAAAAGTAATGCTAACTGCTCCTTGTTTTATTACAGGTCTGCTGAGCTCAGAGACCTCAAAATGCCTCCTTGCAAATATTAATTCATGATGCTTCACGTCTGCCTTTGGTGTCAAGGAAATGTTCACAACCATTCTCAGCTAATCATAAAATCAGAGGCTGCTGCTCACTATTGTTCTCATAAAAAAGTGCTCAGGAGAAAAGTTGGCTCGATCATGTGCTCCATTCATTGCTAATGTTGTCTTTAATTTATTTTTAAAAGGCATAACCACTTGCTCATATTTTTGTGCCCACTATAAATCATCTCTGTTTGAAAACTAGACAAAAAAGCATCACATTGGCTTAGCCTCTGGGTTTTTCTGTTGTTTATCCAGAGGTCTAGATAAACCATCAACTGCAGCAAAGGTTAAATACAACAAACCAGAGCAAAGTCATTCACCTGTTTGAATTAATTTACCCATGAAATCTGTTTGTGGCTTCCACAGCTGCAGGGCACTCCTGCACAGTAACCTTCAGTCCACACGCTGCACCTGCCCCTATATCAAACACCTTGGGCAACCCCAACCCCAAAAACTTAACCCAGATCCAGAGGGCAAAGGGGAAACTTCACCTTCAGCTGAAACATCTGGAATGCATCAAACTGTCCAGCAGTGCCAGTGGTCCCCTTGCACTCTCAGCCCAAAGTGCTGCATGTGATCATGTACTTAGGGGTGTGTGCAACAAAAGCACCTTAGCCTGAGCCTAATTTGAAATTAACTTCGTGCCAAGTGCCGTGCCAAGTAGAGGTGGGTGCCCTGCTAATAGAAACCATGTGTGTGCAGACTGACAGAGGAGCGTGTGCCTTGACTTTTTCTAGCCCCTTGTCAATCATGTGTTTCCTTCCCTCTCTGCAAATTCCCCAGGAACAAACCCAGCACCCAAAACACACATGTCCTCCACAGTGACTTATTTATGGTGCTGAGGCTCTAAATTGATACTTGTTAAATGTCCTTTGCGTGGGAGTTGGGTCAGGGCTGTCAATATTATAATACAGCCTAATCAATTATCAGTTCTCCCCTTCACACCATCACTCCTTGTCTAACAGCTCTGGCTTTTGGCACTGAATACTAATGTGAGGGGCTCATCAGTATGCTGGAGGCTGCTTGTGCATCTCAGCCACGCATACAGAGAGCATGAAATCCATAGAGGGCAAAGTGAAAATTCTCACACAGCTCCATAATACCACCAGGACACTTCAGAGCTTCTTAGCTATCACTGGCAGCAAGAGCTGGCCCCAGATGTCCTGTGAATTTGGCCCTGCCACAGGCACAGAGATACCTTTGTGAAATGCCAGTGACACACCCAGGAAAAAAAAGTCCTTTTCAGTCTGGCTGTATCTTTCTCATTTTTTATGCAAACCTTTCATTTACACACAGCTTCTCCTGCTGTCACACTGAAAGCATGACCTTGAGCAAAAACACTTTGCTCTTCTTAAGGGACCCAGCAAGCTCCTGAAAGCACCGAGAGTCCCGCAGGGAACTGCAGGATCAGCAGTCCTTTGGGATGTGGGATGGGATACAAAGCAAAGGAGCAACCACCTGGTCTGAACCACTGGGGTCCACCACTCGCTCCTTCAAGAATGACATTTGTATGAATTTTGTATTTTGATTACTGTATTTCCATTCCCTATGATGTCTGTCTGGCCAAACAAAAGGGCCAAACTGTGTTAGGGGTAAGTGTCACCTCCACCCAAGAGCAGTGGGGCTGAGGGGTGTCCTTTCCTTCCACAGCATTTCTGGGTTTGCTCTGTAGCATCCAGCACTGACAGAGCATCCGTAGTGCAAACAGCAAACCGATGTGTGACACATCCTGCCAGAGGGGTGGGTCCTGACCACATGGAGAAGCTCTCAAACCCCAATCTAAGCTGCCCAGTCTTAACCAGTAAGCAGTGAACCTCGCCTGGGTGGAGAGGCAGCCTCAGGTCTGTAAGAAAGGACAACTGCAAGTCACATCCTATTTCTCCTTAGGCAGATGCACCAGTCTTAACCCCATCCACTCCCCTGATTCATGTGTTTGAATGAGTCAGGCCTCTCATAAAAATTATACTAAAGAAGTAACAGACAGAAGAGCAAATCCCCATGGTCCCAGACACTGAGTAACCACAGAGGGACAGATGATCTCTGCCCCAAAGCACTTGTGGTATGGCTGGGTGAGAGAGAAAAGCTACAATGGAAACAAAAAAGGAAAAGATGTACCTAACATCACCCAGCAAGGTAGTGGTAGAGCTAAGAATGGAGCCAGCTCCCAACCCCGAGCTCAGCACCCTACTGACCTGCACATGTCACCTCTCATTTCAGGGACATTCAGAAGAGAAACCAAATGTAACACAGAAATTAAGCACATGAGACTAGTTAACCATCTCCTTATTACATCTCTCTGTACCAAGTGTCTGCTGCAGTGTCAGGGCTCGCTCTTTTCATCCTTATATACAATATACCCACTGTTATCCCCTCTGACTCCAGAGTCGCATGACCCAATCATGAAAAAATGGTTCTGATTCATTTACATTAAAGATGTGGATGTTTTAAGGGGCATAGAAGAGCTTCTCTCGTGATTGTTAAATGTCCACAGTGAAGCACACAGAGCATAAGCCACTGGGTCATGAAATGTAGCATTTTTTTCATTCTTATCTTCTTTCTCCAGCTTGCCAGAACACTGCAAGCCATCATATTGATACATAAGCAGCAAAATCTCCCTCCCAGAATGGAAAAAAAAATGGCCTTTAAGCAACATTGGCCTTTGCCAGTGAAACACACTGCTACATCTGCAGGAAACACAACACAGGTTATTGCAAATATTAAATACAGGCAACCAAAGGATAAGAAGGAAATGCATGAGATGGTTTTGATAATTTGCAACAAGATGTGTGGTGCTATAGGGAAACGAACAGAGCTGGCATGCGGAGGCACAGATCTGAGTTTTCCAGGCAAGTTGAATTGAAATCAAATAGGATGGAGGAAACAGGTTGTTCTGCAGCCAGACTCCAGGCTCAGTTCCTCAATTAGCTCTCTGATGGAGCATTGCCTTCACTTTGAACCCACTCCTGGGGGAACCGGCACACAGAGGATGTATCCCATGTGCAGGCCACTCCCGAGTGCTGGAAATGCCAATTTACAAGCAAGGCAGATCAGAGGGAGAAAATTACAGCCTCAGCCTCCCACTCCCATCCCTGCCAGACCTCCTCTGCCTCCCTCACACTGTGCAGAGCCTCTGGCCCCGCTTTTCTTGCACTACACCTGGTCAGTCGGCAAAGGCTTCGCTGCCACAAGTGCTCCCTGGGTCAAGGGACCACTCCCCTCAAACCAACACACACATCCCACAGACCTTGGGGAAAACAGGCCCCTGGTCTTGAAAGACAATGACAGGCACTGAAAAACCTTCAGGAGGGGTGTCCTGCTGACAGCTGAACCGGTGGCTAGGGGAGGCACAGCAAATCACAGCACTGGAGGATCCTGTCCCCAGGTTGGAACATGACGGGACTTTGGGGACCCATTACTGAGACCTATAGTGTAAAATTCCAGCATGGAGCAGTCAGATGTGTTCTGCCACCTATCACACACCACAGTGTATCTCTATAAATTAGTGTCCGTTTCCCCCTTTTGTAAGGAAAGAGGAGGAGGATGTGAGTCTAGAGCCCCTTGCCACATCTTAGAGAAGAAATCCCATCTTATTAGTAATGCCATCCATCACACGGCCTGCTCCGTGAGAGACGCGCTCCTCTTAACACAGAAATCAATCCTTTCCTATGGAAAGGAAACAAATGTAATCACTAAGTATTGCTAATCCTTCTTGGCTTTTGTATCTGGGACCCTGAACAACTTGATACTCTTTATGGATTTTGGTGCTGACCAGAAGTTGAACTTGTTGCAAGTGCAGTTTCTGGAGGAAGCTGGGAGTGTCCCATCTGAAAGCTATAAAGAACTCCATGAAAAACAACAGAAAACACTCCTATGTCTGCAACACATTTATTTGTTGGATTAAGGAAGTCTTCCCTAAAGTTGCATTTTAGGTCCCAGACTCAGGAAAGCATCCCAAATCAGGATATCACTTAAGCAACTGATTAATTTTAAAGCAGACATGCCAAGCACACAATCTGTTGGCCAGCTTCAACCTGCATGACACATTCACTGTAGGTCATATTCTCCAGAACTGTATTTTCCTTCCACAAATTATTTTCCTTGCATTCCTGACTGCAAGGACCAGCAGCCTGGTACACCCAGAGCAGCAGGGTCTGTCTGGCTGTGTGAGCAACCAGCAATGATGCTGAGGGGCAAATACCATGGGGCCCTTCCTTCAGATGGAAGTCAGAAGTCATCCTTCCCATCCCACACAGCAAATCTGGGCCAGTACTCACAACTCCTGCTTTGCACCCCCACGGTTCCTCTGGATCTCAAAGTGGAATCTCACTCCGACTAACCTCTCCCCTCGAGAGTGTCCTGCTCTTTTCGAGCGCCCAAGTCCATGCACTGTGCTCCCAGGGGAATTTGGCTGCAAGTTCTCTGCATAGCTCAAATGTCTTTCCTGAATGAAGACCCAGGAAAAAAAAAAAAAAAAGAGAATTTAGAAGAATCTAACCAGCCATTTAAGGAGAGAAAGGAGGAATGCAGAGAATGAACCCACCAACATCAAAACCCAGGAAGCTGCCTTTTAGCCACCAGACAATCTCATTGATAGACTAGATTTTTCTCACCCCAGCTGGGAGTAATGTTTTCTTTCTTTTTATTTTTTTTTTCCATTTGCTGAATGTGTTCATTCTACGGAGGGCGTTTTAAAAAAAAAAAAAAAAAAAAAAAAAAAATGCCTGAGGCTGTCTGTCTTCTTGCAAGTGCCGAAGCCATTTTCCTGTAGTGTATGTGCTCATTAATCAAGTTTCAGACTCCTCTCAGTCTATATCATTGTCCATAAGCCAAGAGAGATGCTTTGGGGTCAGCAAAGTAACACAGCAGCACCAAACCTACCCTGGCATTGTCAGAAGCAAAGGTCTCACCTAGGGTCCTCTTCCACTGAAGTCAGTAGGTTTTTATTTTAATCTGGCTCAATTCAAAATCAGGAAGAGAAGTAATATCTACAGATTGGACAAGTGTGTGTTTGAACATCATTGCCAAAAAGAAGCAAAGCCCCAGACCCATCAAAATTAAATAGCTGTGGTGGGTAGACTTAACTCCATCTCCTCCAGACCTCACACAATAGTGTTTAATTTTCACTGAACCACCAGACAAGGGCCTGGCTAGTGACTGGTCCTGTCCTCTGAGCTCCTCTTGCTGAAGTCCTGAGAATAAACAGGGTCCTGGGATATGGATATGTGGGGGTTGCCAAGAGGGAGAACAGCACATTCACCATTTGCTGCTGGAAAAACATATCCATGCCTGGGGTTCTCACTTCAAAAAGAAAGTTGAAAAGCTCTAAATGGTTCAGAGCAAAGCTCTAATAAAGGGGGAAAGCTGGTTTTGAGTGAGAGGTTAGAAAGTCAATCTGCTCTGCTAATGCAAGAGAGAGTTCAAAGATGCCGACGCTGAGGCCCATAAATATTGCAAGAAGAGCCAGTTTCCAGTATCAGAGCCTCTCCCAACCAGCAGAAACAGAATGACATCACATGGCTGCAGGATTGGGCTGAAGACACTCAAACTGTAAATTTGGAGCTACAGAAATGGAAGGGTGGCAATCATGAAGAGGTGGAATGGTCTCACCAGTGTTTGCGGGAAGCTCGTGTGCTCCGGCTCAGCCAGGGGCAGAGGCAGCACAGCTCTGGCACTCACTGTGCCCACAAAACCCTCTCATTTTGCTCTGGCACTCACTGTGCCCACAAAACCCTCTTGTTTTGCTCACGGCCACAGGGATTGAACAAGTTAAAACTGAGGCCAGTGAAGAGCAAGCAGACGTGAGCCACCACTCACTGCCAGCTCAGCAACATCGCCTGCGGGCCCAACCCAAACGTGGGGTGAAGAAATTGGATGTTAATTGGCCCTTCTTGACATTCTTACCTGTAGAGAAGCCACAAAAGGACCTCCCACATTTCTGTCCGTGGCAGAGGACCTGGCCCTGACATCAGAGCCCAGCAGATAGCTCACAAGGCTCCTCTCAGCTAAGGATTACCTTCACCCTGGTAATGAGATATTTCATGTGCTGCTCTTCTCTCTTTTAAGGCAGGTGGAGGGTCAAGGCAGGTTGGCTTCACAATGAAGCATTTTTCACTTGTCAATAATTCAATTTATGGCTGTGAAAATGTCCATCAGGAGCCTGGTGGCATCCAAGTGATCCGAGGGTCACCGTGGAAAGAGAAGGAGCAGCAGAGGGAAGAAGCAAGAAATGAGCATGCACTCCTGGGAGAAAAACAGGACCTTTCTCCATCCCATTTCATTCACAAAAAAGCGTTTGCTTAGAAGATTTGTATCTTGTCTCACCATTCAGATCATCTTTTAACTGCTGATAGTTTTCATTTCAACAGGCACTTAATGTGCTAATCAAACCCAAAGGTTCTCAGCAGGATGGAAAATCCCAAGCACAGACATTACTATTTGGCTTTTAAAAAAAACACTGGAGTGTCAAGAGAAACAAAATAAACAACACATCTTCCATAGGGATTATTTATTGTTCTTTTTTGCTTGTTATTTATCCACACTGGTCGATTTTATATCCAGGCATGTGTTACCTCATCTGCTGCATGCCAGAGTAGCAAGAGGGACACTGCACAGGGCAAAGTGGTAATGGTAATGTTTCTTCTGGCAGTAACCACAACTCCTCTTTTTCTCCAAAGATGACAACAAAGCCAAAATCTCTCATCTGCCATCCTTGCTGACAAGGACTGAACACCTCTTCCCTTCAGCAGCTGGATTTAAAGCAGGTGCGGGTGCAGATGTGACATGGAAGTTCAGGACAGTGCAGGACTTCAGGCACAAGTTCACTTCCCTCAGATTCCCATGCCAGCCCTGGGGCTGGGGACCCAGCTGATGAGGCGCCTTCATGGGATCCAGGGTCCCACCCCTGCTTTGCTGTGGGCTGCAGTGGGTGGGATCACAACTAGGGAGAAGAGAAATGTCTCCTCCCTTTCCCCTGACTCAGGCTTATAAAATACATCCTCTTGGAGAGACCAGCACCCCAATAAATCCTGAAGTACCTGGGTGACACATGGCTGTGTGATACGATCAGTCCCAGAGGGAGGCAACCCCTGCCTGACACAATAAACTGATGGGTCACACTGGCTGGGCAGGATGAGGAAATTCCCAAGGGATGGTCTGAGCCTTCCTCCAGCCCTTTCATGAGCAGAGGTGCTCCCTGAGCAGGCCGGGGTTTGACAGAGCAGGAAGAAAAGGGTGGAATGACTCACCCAAAGCAAAGCAGCCTCTTCTCCATTGGGGAGCAGACTTCAGGGTTGATCCAAAATCTGTTCCTACAGCCAACCCTTCACAGACAGCAGGTGGCTTTTCACAGATAGATAGTGATAGGACAAGGGGGAGTGGTTTTAAACTAAAAGATGAGAGATTTAGATGTTTGGAATAAATGCCTCACTGCGAGGGCAGTGGTTCAGGCTGGAACCTGAAATGGGTTGCTCAGAGAAGCTATGGATGCCCCAACCCTGGAATTGTTCAAGGCCAGGTTGGATGGGGTGTAGAGCAACCTGGTCTAGGGGAAGATGTCCCTGCCTGTGGCAGGGGGTTTGGAACAAGGTGATCTTTAGGGTCCCTTTCAACCCAAACCATTCCAGGATTCTATGATTCCATGCTTGTGTTTGGCCCCAGGTCTGCTGTGCAGTTGTCCTTGTGAGGGTCAGCCAGCCCCCTCTGAGATTGTTTTCATGGAGATATGGAGAGAAAAGCAGCCACTTCTGCAGGATTTTCTTCCTCTCTGTGTACCTGCCAACAGCAAGTGAACTGGGAGCTCTTTGCTCAGGCAACAGCACACAAGGGCGCCTGTGGTGTGAGCTGGTTTTCAGAGGCTCAGCTGGCAACCTTGTGGGGAAACACTCCAGCTGCTTATCAGCCTGGGTCCTCTTGTGTTTTGTCTTCCAGAGAAATCCAATTAACCTGCTTCCTTTTCACTTAGTGTTTCTAACGTCAAAGAGCATCACCTGGAAGACCTTTTAAAGGCAAAATAAATGCCATGGCAACTGCCAAGGTATTTCCAATAAATCCCAGCTGCAGCCTTCAGACTGCAAGTCCAGGAGACATTTCCCACATCGTAATTTCTCTCTTTCAATATCCTCTTGTTTCTGGGGAAGTATTGACTAAGTGTTAAGCCTCCAGACTTAATTTTTAGTTTGATCCCTCAAAAGAGGAAGAACCCCTCATTCAGTTTATCTGCAAATGCTGGTACAGAAATGCTGATCTCCGTGATTAATTGTCACATCTGTGGGAGCATCCTTTTAAGGGAAAAATTAGACTCAGTCCTACATGGGTTATTTACAACCCAGCTGCTCCAGCCATTAAAATTGCCCTGAATAACTGCTTCCCCCACCACAGTCTGAACAAGCAGATTAGTCCCTGAGATCACAAGCCCCCATGTCTTCCAGCTCAGCACATCTCATCACAAAATAAAGGCCTTGCTTCAATAAATAGCACTGTTGAGGGCACTCCTGCTGGAATGAGCCTTCCCCAGCAATGCTTCCACTCCAGAAAGAGCCTGCTCTGAGCACTAAAGAAACCCATCAGAAATAACCTTGGATTTTATATGTTTATATCTGTGTAGCTGTGGAAACACAGTGAAGGGATGGTTTTTGTTTTGCAAGGCAAATAGAAGATCTGTGATATCCTTCAAGGATATTTCAAGGCTTCCCTCTCATACTGCTGCAAGCAAAGACCTCTTGCCCAAGCTGTCTCTTTTTTTATATAAATGCCTCCCTTTCCCTGGATCAATCCAGTGCTGAGCATATTTCTTGGCATCCTCACCCCTAATTGCCCTCAGGCTGTTGCAACACTTCAGATATTCCCGTCTGGATGTGGTGACCAAGGGGTTGACTTGGCACTGGAGGAGGCTGGGCTGACCCCTGTTCTTGCTGAATCCACACTCCCAGTGGGGTGTCTGGGACACGCTCAAGGACGCTGCTTGAGAGATGAATCACCTGTTGCTTGGGATGAAATGGATTCTCTTCTCTCCAGCTTGCTGGAGTTACTGCTGAGGTGGCTGCAGGCAGCAGAGAGGCTGGAGAGGCCAGGGCAGACCATCTGCTGGGACACATCCCTGTTGAATCCTCATGCAAACAAGTGTCCCAAAATCATCCACAGGAATGACCGAGCTTAAGTTTTACACTTTCTCTGATCCCTCTTTTCTCCTCTCTGCTCTGGCTCTTGTCCCCTCTTCCTTTTTGCCGCTGCTTTTCCACGCCCCCTGCAATGGGCAGGGACACCCTTCCCTAGGCCAGGTTGCTCCAAGCCCCCTCCAACCTGGCCTTGAACACTTTCAGGAATGAGGCATCCACAGGTTCTCTGGTTTCCTTTCAAACATGCAGCCCAAGCCCATGCACTGACCGAGCTGTTCTTGTCATCACACTGCCCTACCACCAAAAAGATCTCCTCAGAGCAGAGCAAACCCCCCTTGCATCTCTGCTTTCTCCCTCCTTTCCAACCCATCAAGGAGAGTCAGGACCCCTGCAACGGCAGCAGACAGAGACTCCATCCTTCTGCCAGCTCCAGCACTGGCTTTTGAATAATGTCCTTCCTGGCACAGAAAACCCTCAAGCCAAACCTGCACAGGGCAGTGATCAGCTCCTCACAAAATCCCCTTGCAAACTACTTTGTGCTTACATCAGAATTTCTTTCCCAAATACCTGCATGGCACCAAGAGCGCTGATCCCAGCCTGAGCCCCGGGCACCTCAGTAATGTTAATAACAGGCACAGCCTATTAGTGCAGCCCAGTTACTGCATGTGCCTCACACACGAGCCTGCCTTTAATGATGTCTGCGTGCACAAGCTGTTGTTCCCTGCAGCAACCCCGGCAAACAGAGTAACCTGGGGCAGCACAACGAGCTCGTCTAAGGCAGGGTTAAGTAGGTGATGATCAACTCTCAGCACCATAATCGAAGCCCACGCACACAGCGCCAGATGTGTTCTGCATCCTGCAAAAAAGGCTCTGGGCCAGCTCTTAGTGACGTGTGAGCCAAAGGGTTTTCCCAGAACTAGGCTGAGCCTGGCATAAGGCTTGGGAAGGGAAGTGCTCCTTGGGACAGGACTATCCTCCAAGAGACACCACCAGGAAAGGGACATGGCAGCAGCATTGCCCTCCTTTGGTGACGCAGGAGCAGAGGCTCCCTGCTGCAAAAACACCCAGGCAAGCTCTGGTGGGGGGACATGTATTGATAGGAGAAGGGGGAATGGCTTTAAACTGGCAGAGGGTGGGGTTAGATTAGATGTTAGGAAACAATTCTTCCCCGTGAGGGTGGTGAGGCCCTGGCCCACGCTGCCCACAGAAGCTGTGGCTGCCCCATCCCTGGCAGTGTTCCAGGCCAGCTTGGATGGAGCTTGGAGCAACCTGGCCTAGTGGAAGGTGTCCCGGCCCATGGCAAGGGGTTGGAACTGGATGATCTCGAAGGTGTCTTCCAACCTGAACCATTCTATGATTCTGTGATCAAAGTAGATTTTCCAAACCATCTGTTGTAGCCACACTCTCAGCTTCATCTGCAAAGGACCCAGTCCTCAGGACTGGAGGCTGCTTTTGTGTTCATTAGGAAGAACTTTTAAATTCTGCTCAGGAAAGCATAAACATATGGAGGAAAGGAAAACCTGGATTAGGGTAGGATTCAGTGGCAGGACGAGAAAAGGAAACCGTGAGTGGGAGGCAGGTAGCCCCAAACAGACCTAGGGGAAAAGTATGGACAGGGAGAGAGAATTAGGGCTGCCTGAGAAAATCACTTCTGGTATTGTCCAAGTTTGCAGTGCGTGGCTTGGGAAGCCTGTGATTTTTTGTGCAAGAGCCTCCAAAAGGGAGGGTACAGGAGCTGTTTTGCTGGGGGATGTTTGGATCAAGACAGCAGGGTGAGGATCGGGGGTCAGCCAAATCACATAAATCAGGGGGATTTCAGGGCCTGATCTCAAGGCTTTTGAGGATAATTAAGCATCACTGCAGATCTGAAACACTGTGCTTCAGAGCCCTTTCAACATTCAAGGCTTGCAAGCATTTTCTTGATGTGTGATAAATTGATTCGTTCTTGCCAGGAGTAGAGATAATGTGCTATTGATGTCCTTAGGTATAGGTGTCTTCATGGGCATTTAACATAAGCCTTCCTTTCTGCATTAAAAAAAACCCAAACAGAGAAAATCTCTTGCTTAATATCTAATCTAAATCTCCCCTCCTTCAGCTTAAAGCCATTCCCCCTTGTCCTGTCACCCCATGTCCTTGTCCAAAGCCCCTCTCCAGCTCTCTTGGAGCTTCTTTAGGTACTGGAAAGTGCTCTAAGGTCTCCCCAGAGGTGCAAGACCAGCTCCCTAAACACTACATCCCTTTGCAATCATGCAAAATTTCCTCCCCTTTTCCAGCTTCAGTTTGTAAACTATTTGTATGCTGATGGGTTTTAAATAGTTCCCAATGAGGATTTTATATACAGGGAATGGCAGAGGAAAATAAATCTGTGGGCTGGAGATTTATGTAAACACAAATTCCCTGCAACAGCAAGTTCCTCACTGCATGTGGCTCATTTTACAAAAACACACCATCAGATAAAGGCATGTACGTGATTCATTTGCTGCCCTCTGATGTGGTGGGGCTCTTGAACGAGAAGTTTAAACTATCCTGCTTAAAATCAGAGTCACAGGACTTACAGGCTGAGGAGGCATGGCTAAAGGCAGGCTCAGTTTCTAACAGACATGGAGTTGTGCAAAACAGATTGTTCTGTGGGTGCTAAAAACTCTGATGGGGTCTAGGAAGAGGTTTTGTTTAGCTGTGCCAAGCTGTTGGTCATAGAAAGTCATAATTATATCTACTGGCCTGCTCTGGAAGCTGTTACAGGCTTGACATTCATTGCCAGCGAATGTTTTATCTTCCCTTGCTTGTGCTAGAAATATCGTGGGCCCACAATGATGGCAGAGTGTTAGACAGTGCAAAATATTAGACCAAAATAGATGGGTCCTGTCTTTCAGCAGTGTTGCTGTCTTGCTTAGTATCTAATCTAAACAAGATAAAAAGCACTTTGGTGTGGAGATCCAGGACTGTCTGCAGGGAAATCTTTTAGCCCCATTCCTCAGAGAGGAAACTAAAGCTCTGGTAGAGTTGCTTCCTGTCAGATTTGACCTCCAAATCCCTGGCCTCTACGTTCTGGCCACAGTCTGCCTAGCTACAGTGGTTACTCATACTCATATGACACAGGGAGGGTTTCACATTGGAGCTCAAAATCTTGTTTTATAGCTTGTGTAGGAAATGTGGGGAAATGTCCAATTCCTCCTTCACACCACCAGCAGCCCCATGGTGAGTGCACCAGAGAGCTCTTCTCACAGTAAGACATCTCACTCTCCAGGAGTTATCCAAGTGAAATGCCCAGGTATGACTTGTGCAGAGAAAGAAAACCCTGGCCCCTGGTCTCCCTGCAGTAAAACTTCTTCCTCCTCCTCCAAACCTATCCCAGATCTTCTGGCCACAGAGACCCTCTGGCACAAGCTGAACCCCGCCTCTCTGCCTGTATTTTGGAGAAACTGGGTGAAGACCACCTCCAAGCACAGGTCTGAGGAATTTTGGTTGGGTTGGTAGGCAGGTTTGCTCTGGAGAGCAGGCTGAGGTCGGTGCACAGGGTGAATGAACCTTCCTCTGAGCACAGAGGATCATCCCTCATGACCAGAGGCAGCACATCCTTGGTCAGCACTCCAGGCAGTGGTGGGGAGCAAAACTCTAGGCATTGGTATCAAGGCAAAACTGTTCAGCCATCACCAGATTCAGTCACCAAGGGAGCTGAAAACCAGGCACTTCAGAAAAAAGCTTAAAGAAAAGTGTGTACCTGGTTCTGAGTGCCAGTACTGTCCCACAATCCATGGAGCTCCCTCTCCTCTCCTAAGGGATGTGTAATTCCCAGCTACTCTCCCAGGACCAGGGAGGAAATTCCCTTGTTTG